>NC_054713.1:20241144-20248644 GCF_016097555.1 Gigantopelta aegis | reverse complement strand
CCAGGAAGATTTACATATCATGCATTTTCCCTCAGGCAGGACAGTACATACCAGAGCATTTGATGTCCCAGCCAAACTGACAGAGAGAAAAAACAAAAAAGGCTCAAACTTTACACACATTTTTTCCACTGGCTTGTTCTAGCATGTGAAGATGAATGAAAACGTCTGCGTTAAAAGTCTGTGTGAAGTGTTACAAGTCGACACAATCACAACAAGAGAAAGAAAAAAAAAAGCCCACACATTCACGGAATGTCGTGAGACGGAAAACGAGTCTGCTTTGTGTGTAGATCTGCGTTTTTCACCGACACACAACGGGCCAGACAGTAGCGTACCTGTAGTTTTACCTCGCTGCCGCTAGTGTCGGGTACCCGAGTCACAGTGGAAAAACACAACATCACAGCACGCTGCCCATTGTGTGTTCTGTGTACTGCATCAGTGTCTGTCTGCTGAGCATACACGCCAGTGTAGGAAGAGTCGAAACAGACTGGGGACTGTAGCAGTGCGAATATATTTGTAATCACTAGGATGTGTCGGACGGGATGTAGCCCAGTGGTAAAGCGCTCGCATGATGTGCGGTTGGTTTAAGATCGATCCCAGTCAGTGGGCCCATTGTTAAGCTATTTCTCGTTCCAGCCAGTGCAGCACGACTGGTATATTAAAGGCTGTGGTATGTGCTATCATGTCTGTGGGATGATGCATATAAAAGATCCCTTGCTACTAATGAAAAAATGTAGAGGTTTCTTCTCTAAGACTATGTCAAAATTACCAAATGTTTGACAACCCGCCCACCCACTCATCCATCAGTCCATTTATTCATCTATCCATCCACCCAACATACCAACCCTCTCACTGACCCACCCACTCATCAATCTATTCACCAACTCAACCTATCTATCCATTCATCCATCCATCCATCCAACACACCCAGTCACCCATAAAACCCACCCGTCCATCCATCCATCCACCTACCCACCCATCCATCCACCCATCAATCTATCCATTCATCCAACCATTCATCTATTCATCTATCCATCTATTCATCCATCCATCCATTTATCCATCTATCCATTCATTAACCCACCCATCCAGTTACCCATTAATATATCCATCCATTCACTCGTGCACCCTACCATCCATCCATTATTGATCCATCCATTCATTCATCATTCCATCTGTTATGCATGCATCTAACCATCCATTCATCCATCAGTTTATTCACCCATCCATCTATTCGTTCATCCATTCATCCACCTATCCAATTATCCATCCATCCACACATTCATCCATCCATCTACACAATCACCCACCAATCCATTAATTTTTCCATCCATTCATTGATCTATCCATCCATCCACTCACCCTACCATCCATCCATCTACCCATGCACCCTACCATCCATGCATCTAAACAACTACCCACCCACCCATTCATTCTTCCATCCATTTATTCATCAATCTGTCCATCCATCCATCCGTCTGTCCACCCATCCATCCATCCATCCATCCACCCATCCATCCATCCATCCACCCACCAACGATCCTACCATCCATCCACCCTACCATCCTACCATCCATCCTCCCATCCTACCATCCAGCCACCCATTCATTCTTTCATCCATCCATCCACCCACCTACCCATCCTACCATCCATCCATCCACTCACCCATCCTCCAATCCATCCATCCACCCACCCATCCTCCAATCCACCCATCCACCCATCCATCCATTATATCATCAATTTATGGCCAATGTTTCCACTATGATATCATAACTAAATTAAACTACTTGCAGAGGTGTTATAAAACATTGCTTTCTTTTAACATTTAAACACATTTTATCTTGTCTCGTTTATCAGTCATGCTAAACATCTGATACCCCATTCTAAAAATAGTCATATTGTAATTAATACCCAATCTATTAATATCATTTCATAAATTACTAATAAAACGTTTTCAATTATTTATTTTTTTACATCTTTCCGTATATTTATTATGAAATGGTATGTGGTGTTGTATAATGCAATCTTAAACTGCTTTAGAAAGATTAATATTTGCAAAATGGGTAACAGTTGTAGTTCCGAGCTTTTGATGTAGGAATGTAACACAGTTCAAGAGTGGGGATTAGAAAGATGAATTACAAAGTAGACTGCTTTGTAAGGTAAGTAGTATTTGACACAAAATACTTGAGATACACCTGAAGTGACACACCTGAACGAGGTGGACTATAATTTTTGACATAGATGTAGAAGTACACGTCTGGTCTTTTCCACTCATATTTGTGGAGAACACTGTGTCTCTGAAGGAAGGAAGGAAGGAAGGAAGGAAGGAAGGAAGGAAGGAAGGAAGGAAGGAAGGAAATGGTTTATTTAACGATGCAGTGAACACATTTTATTTACGGTTATATGGAAAGAAAGAAGTGTTTTATTTAACGACGCACTCAACACATTTTATTTACGGTTATATGGCGTCAGACATATGGTTAAGGACCACACAGATTTTTTTAGAGGAAACCCGCTGTCGCCACATAGGCTACTCTTTTACGAGAGGCAGCAAGGGATATTTTATTTGCGCTTCCCACAGGCAGGATAGCACAAACCATGGCCTTTGTTGAACCAGTTATGGATCACTGGTCGGTGCAAGTGGTTTACACCTACCCATTGAGCCTTGCGGAGCACTCACTCAGGGTTTGGAGTCGGTATCTGGATTAAAAATTCCATGCCTCGACTGGGATCCGAACCCAGTACCTACCAGCCTGTAGACCGATGGCCTGCCACGACGCCACCAAGGCCGGTCGGTTATATGGTGTCAGACACCACACAGATATTGAAGGAGGAAACCCGCTGTTGCCACTTCATGGGCTACTCTTTTCGATTGGCAGCAAGGGATCTTTTATATGCATCATCCCATAGACAGGATAGCACATACCACGACCTTTGCTGTGAGTCTAGGATAGATCCCCGTCAGTGAACCCATTGGGCTATTTCTCCAGTCAGTGCACCATGACTGGTATATCAAAGGTTGTGGTATGTGCTATCCTGTCTATGGAATGGTGCTTATAAAATATCCCTTGCTACTAATGGAAAAATGTAGTGGGTTTCCTCTATAAGACTAACTTTCAAAATGACCAAATGTTTGACATCCAATAGCCAATGATTAATAAATTAATGTACTCTAGTGGTGTTGATAAACAAAATAGACTATTTTTACTCATATTTGTGGAGGACGTTGTATCTCAGAGGATGTGGCATAGCCCAGTGTTAAAGCTCAGTTTGAAAGTTAGTCTTAGAGAGGAAACCCGCTACATTTTTCCATTAGTAGCAAGGGATCTTTTATGAACACCATTCCACAGACAGAATAGCACATACCATAGCCTTTGATATACCAGTCATGGTGCACTGACTGGTTAAATAGCCCAATGCGTCCACCGACGTGGATCTATCCTAGACTCACAGCGCATTAAGCGAGCACTTTAACACTGGGGTACGTCCCACCCCTTTTGGTTTATTGCTGACCTGAGGTGCTTACATCGCAGGATCGAACCCAGTGATAAAGAGCTTGCTTGATGCACAGTCAGGGTACCTTGACTTTTAAAAGGGGCAGGATGCAGCCCAGTGGTAATGCACTCGCTTGATGTGTGGTTGGTTTGGGATCGATACCCATTAGTGGGTCCGTTGGGCTATTTCTCGTTCCAGCCAGTGCTCCACAACTGGTGTAACAAAGGCCATGGCATGTACTATACTGACTGTGGGATGGTGCATATAAAAGATCCCTTGCTGCTAATTGAAAAGAGTAGCCCATGTAGTGGTGACAGCAGGTTTCCTCTCTCAATATCTGTGTGGTCCTTAACCATATGTCTGACGCCATATAGCCGTAAATAAAATGTGTTGAGTGCGTTGTTAAATAAAAAATGTTTCTTCCTTCTTGATTCTATTGAAATCATGCAGAAATATTTCTCCATTAATGTTTTGGCGATGCATGATTCATACTACCTTTGATTAGATGGAAAACGAGCGTATCATGGCACCTCGACTTTTAACATGATGGTAGATTATATAACAAACATAACTGGGTATTTTACGATAACCATTATCAATGCATGAGTATTTGTACAATTATATATAATGCAACCAAAGTGGTTGATTTGCAGTACAGGTATTTCACGATAATCATTATTACAGCATGGGTATTTGTATTCATTGCAGTTTCTATTTATCAATGTAACAATGAATAACGATGACTGCAATTATGTTATTTTTTAATTGAATATTGATGACGGTATAATTGTATATTATTTGTGTGTATGCACAACCTCTCGTCAATCTATCATGGCATCCATTCATCAACTGTCGATATTGACAATCTCTTTTTTTCTCTGTGTATTCAAAGATGTTTGCTTCATGGAGTGCGAGTTATTACAAGCCACTTTATCCACCGATCAATGATAAAAACTGCATTGATTCCTGATGCACACAATGGCATGTGCACAAATGCAGTTTAGTCATTGTTGTCGTAACTGGTCTTTAAACATTTAATAATCGGAAATGAGTCGCTTCAGCTGGAGTTAACGCTAATTTGATAATTTGAATGTCATTTAAAATAAGGTGTTTTGTTGCAAATGTGCCAAAATTGCTTCAGTTTAGAATTTTTTATAATTTTTCATTAAAATGTTGTTAGTGATAGTCTTCAACTTTCTATTTTTTTCCTCTCTCTTTCTCTGTCTCTCTTAATCTCTTTTTCTCTCTCCCTAATAGTTTTTATTTAATATTCTTCCAACACTCCCTCCCTCTATAAGCTATCTAAACCTTGACCCCTCTCTCTCTTATCTCGATCTCGCGATCTACTCATAGCTCTCTCCGCCTCTCTCACACTCTCTCTCCATCCATCGTGCTCCTGGTCTCTCTCTCCATTTTCTCTTATCTATCTCTCTCTATCTCTCTCTCTCTCTCTCTCTCTCTCTCTCTCTCTCTCTCTCTCTCTCTCTCTATAGATCTCTCTCTCTCTCTCTCTCTCTCTCTGCTGTCTCTCTATCTCGCTGTATCTCTATCTCTCTATCTCTCTCTCTCTCTCTCTCTCTCTCTCTCTCTCTCTCTCTCTCTCTCTCTCTCTCTCTCTCTCTCTCTCTCTCTCTCTCTGAAAAAACCAATCAGAGAATGTGTCCACTAAGGTGGTTTGATTCTACAACCCTAAGACCAGGTGAGTACTCTACTGACTGAGCTAGATCTTGCCCCTAGAATGAGAGAAAAAAACCTGCTCCCACCACACAGGCTACTCTTGTCAGTTAACAGCAAGGAACAGTGTTGGTCAAGAAAAAAAGAAAGGAAAAATAGCAAGGGATCTTTTATGTGTATTTCCCATAGACAGAGCAGCACATACCACAGCCTTTGATATACCAGTCATGGAGTACTGGTTGAAAATGAGGAAAGGGCTGCGTTCATCAAGGAAGATTGATCCTGTGGTCCACTGCATGACAATCAAGCACTCTTCCACTGACCCACGCCCTGCACTTGTTTAACAACATCACTAGAGCACATTGATTTATTAATCATCAGCTATTGAATGTCAAACATTTGATAATTCTGACATATATAGTCTAAGAGAGAAAACCAGCTACAATTTTCCATTAGTACCATGGGATCTTTTATATGCACCATCCCACAGACAGGATAAGACATACCACAGCCTTTGATACACCAGTCATGGTACACTGGCTGGAGCGAGAAATAGCCCAATAGCCCCGGCCCCTGTAATGAATGAATGAATGAATGAATGACCAGTTTGACTTGTCTCTGATACAGATGTGGCCCATTGAATGATAATCTACCAGAGGCACTTGACTTGTCTCTGATACAGATGTGGCCCATTGAATGATAATCTACCATGGGCACTTGACTTGTCTCTGATACAGATGTGGCCCATTGCATGATAATCTACCATGGGCATTTGACCTGTCTCTGATACAGATGTGGCCCATTGAATGATAATCTACCAGAGGCACTTGACCTGTCTCTGATACAGATGTGGCCCATTGAATGATACTCTACCACGGGCACTTGACCTGTCTCTGATACAGATGTGGCCCATTGAATGATAATCTACCACAGGCACTTGACCTGTCTCATGGATACAGACGTGTGGCTACCCATGGCCAATGCATGATGATCTACCACAGGCACTTGACCTGTCTCTGATACAGATGTGGCCCATTGCATGATAATCTACCACAGGCACTTGACCTGTCTCTGATACAGATGTGGCCCATTGCATGATGATCTACCACAGGCACTTGACCTGTCTCTGATACAGATGTGGACCATGGCCCATTGCATGATGATCTACCACCTATGGGCACTGACCTGTCTCATGATAACAGATGTGGCCCATTGCATGATGATTCTACCACACTGAGGCATCTCTGATACAGATGTTCTCTGATACAGAGTGGCAAAATTGCATGAATGATCTACCACAGGCACTTGACCCGGTCTCTGATACCGCTGTGGGCCTTGTATGATGATCTACCAGACGGGCACTGACTTGTCTCTGTAAAGATGTGGCCCATGCATGATGATCTACCAGAGGCACTTGACTTGTGACAGATGTCTGATACAGATGTGGCAGAGATTGCATGATGATCTACCACAGGCACTTTGAAACTTGTCTATGATACAGATGTGGCAAAGTGATGATAATTACCACAGGCACTTGACTATGTCTCTGATAAGATGTGGCCAATTGCATGATAATTCTACCACGGCACTTGGACTTGTCTCTGATACAGATGTGGCCCATTGCTGATGCTCTACCACGCGGCAAGGACCTGCTAATCTACCAGAGGTGCCACTGCAGATGTTGATATACCGAGTACAGACCGTCTTGATACCGATGGGCAAATGGCCATGCTAATCTACCAGCTAGGCAACTTGACCTGTCTCTGATACAGATGTGGCAAATTGCATGATATATACCAGAGGCACTTGACTTGTCTCTGATTCCAATCTGTGGCCCCCTGCATGATCATCTACCACAGGCACCCTACCTTTGTCTCTGATAACAGATTGTGAGCACAATTGCATCCTTTGAATCTACCACCGGCACTTGACCTGTCTCTGATACAGATGTGGCCCATTGCATGATAATCTACCACAGGCACTTGACAAAGATTAGTAAAATTCAAAATATGGTGTATATCGGTAAATTTGATATATTTCTGCAATATTTTCCTTATACTCTCTTCAAACATCACATATTTATTGCCACTTAATGTGTATTTACATATACCAAAAATTTTATATAGTAGGGATAGAAATTTTTGGTATATGTAAATACATGTTATGTGGCAATACATTTGTCATATATGAAGAGAGTATGAGCAAAATATTGCAGAAATATATCAACGTTGACCAAATATCAAAAAAAAAAATTTTTTATTCAGTAGACAATCGGTGCAAGTGCATGTGTAATCAAAACCACTCTATCACTGAGCTTTACCCTGCCCCTGTAAT
>NC_054713.1:20126973-20240944 GCF_016097555.1 Gigantopelta aegis | reverse complement strand
ACTCTACAGATCTCCTCCATTTATGATCTCGTTTATGTGACAGCCAGCCCAATTTGTTGAAGGTTTGTGCTCTTTATTGCGCTTTTATAAAGCCATTTACTCGCAGGTGAAAGTTTTTGTGGTGTGCCCGGATTCCATCATCGCATACGCAGACACAATATCAAATCCCCGCTCCATTCAAAGGGGTAATCCACATTTTATAAACCTCTCTGTTTGCCAAGCGGTACACAGTTGCCCATTGACCAAGTTTCAGTGTGGACCATCTGACAGATACCTTTTCAATCTCTGATTTATACCGGGACGCAGTCGTCTGTCCTTGATACAGAATTTCTCAGTGAAAGTGTTTTATCTTGTTTAGTAGCCTCTTCGTCGGACCAATTTAAATGTTTATCTCCGCGTGCTGGCTGGGGTAATGGCAGCTCCCATTGTTGGGCTTCTTTTTGAATGTTTGTCACTCATAAATGGACAGTTTAGAAAAAGGTTTGATTTCAGTTTTTTAGATATTTTTTGTGATTGCAATACATAGTTTGTTAGCCATACATTTTATGTAAACACGAAATATGTATTCATCCATCTATATATCCCATCAATCCAACCATCCATCTATATATCCATCCAACTATCTATCCATTCATCCATCCATCCATCCATCTATCCATTTGTCTCTCCATCTCTCCATCCATCTGTCCATCCATCCATCTGTCTGTCTGTCCTCCCATCCATCCATCCATCCATCCATCCACTTGATCATCTATGCATGCATGCATGCATCATCCATCCATCCACCCATTTACCTACCCATTCACCTACCCATCCACCCATTCATCCATCCACCCATCTACCTACCCATTCATCCATCCATTCCACCATCCACCCATCCCACCCATTCACCTCCATCCACCCATCCATCCACCCATCTACCTACCCATTCATCCATCCATTCCATCCATCCATCCATCTACCTACCCATCCATCCACCCATCTACCTACCCATTCATCCATCCATTCCATCCATCCACCCATCTACCTACCCATTCATCCATCCATCCACCCATCTACCTACCCATTCATCCATCCATCCATCCACCCATCTACCTACCCATTCCATCCATCCACCCATCTACCTACCCATTCATCCATCCATTCCATCCATCCACCCATCTACCTACCATCATTCCATCCATCCATTCCACCTACCCATTCATCCATCCCCATCCACCACCCATCTACCTACCCATTCATCCATCCATTCCATCCATCCATCCATCCACCCATCTACCTACCCATTCATCCATCCATTCCATCCATCCACCCATCTACCTACCCATTCATCCATCCATCCACCCATCTACCTACCCATTCATCCATCCATTCCATCCATCCACCCATCTACCTACCCATTCCATCCATCCACCCATCTACCTACCCATTCATCCATCCATTCCATCCATCCACCCATCTACCTACCCATTCATCCATCCATTCCATCCATACCCCATCTACCTACCCCATTCATCCATCCATTCCATCCATCCATCCCATTCTACCACCCATCTACCCATTCATCCATCCATTCCATCCATCCATCCCTACCCATCCATCCCACCATATCCACCCATCCACCCATCATCCATCCATCCATCCATCCACCCATCTACCTACCCATTCCATCCCTTCCATCCATCCACCCATCCTACTCATTCATCCATCCATTCCATCCATCCACCCATCTACCTACCCATTCATCCATCCATTCCATCCATCCACCCATCTACCTACCCATTCATCCATCCACCCATCTACCTACCCATTCCATCCATCCACCCATTACCTACCCATTCCATCCATCCACCTCTACCTACCTATTCATTCATCCATCCATTCCATCCATCCACCCATCTACCTACCCATTCCATCCATCCACCCATCTACCTACCCATTCATCCATCCATCCACCCATCTACCTACCCATTCATCCATCCATTCCATCCATCCACCCATCTACCTACCCATTCCATCCATCCACCCATCTACCTACCCATTCATCCATCCATTCCATCCATCCACCCATCTACCTACCCATTCATCCATCCATTCCACCCATCTACCTACCCATTCATCCATCATCCATCCATCCACCCATCTACCTACCCATTCATCCATCCATTCCATCCATCCACCCATCTACCTACCCATTCATCCATCCATTCCATCCATCCACCCATCTACCTACCCATTCATCCATCCATCCATCCATCTACCTACCCATCCATCCATCCACACACCCATCTACACCCATTCATCCATCCATTCCATCCATCCACCCATCTACCTACCCATCCCATTCCATCCATCCACCCATCTACCTACCCCTATTCCATCCATCCATCCATCCATCCATTCCATCCATCCACCCATCTACCTACCCATTCATCCATCCATTCCATCCATCCACCCATCTACCTACCCATTCATCCATCCATTCCATCCATCCACCCATCTACCTACCCATTCCATCCATCCACCCATCTACCTACCCATTCATCCATCCATTCCATCCATCCACCCATCTACCTACCCATTCATCCATCCATTCCATCCATCCACCCATCTACCTACCCATTCATCCATCCATTCCATCCATCCACCCATCTACCTACCCATTCATCCATCCATTCCATCCATCCACCCATCTACCTACTCATTCATCCATCCATTCCATCCATCCACCCATCTACCTACCCATTCATCCATCCATTCCATCCATCCACCCATCTACCTACCCATTCATCCATCCACCCATCTACCTACCCATTCCATCCATCCACCCATCTACCTACCCATTCCATCCATCCACCCATCTACCTACCCATTCATCCATCCATTCCATCCATCCACCCATCTACCTACCCATTCCATCCATCCACCCATCTACCTACCCATTCATCCATCCATTCCATCCATCCATCCATCTACCTACCCATCCATCCATCCATCCACCCATCTACCTACCCATGCATCCATCCATTCCATCCATCCACCCATCTACCTACCCATTCATCCATCCATCCACCCATCTACCTATTCCCATCCATTCCATCCATCCACCCATCTACCTACCCATCCATCCATCCACCCATACCCCCATTCATCCATCCATTCCCATCCACCCATCTACCTATTCCATCCATCCACCCATCTACCTACCCATTCATCCATCCATCCATCCATCCATCCATCTACTACCCATCCATCCATCCATCCACCCATCCATCCATCCATTCCATCCATCCACCCATCTACCTACCATTTATCCATCCATCCACCCATCTACCTACCATTCATCCATCCATTCCATCCATCCATCCACCCATCTACCTACCCATTCCATCCATCCACCCATCTACCTACCCATTCATCCATCCATTCCATCCATCCACCCATCTACCTACCCATTCATCCATCCATTCCATCCATCCACCCATCTACCTACCCATTCATCCATCCATCCACCCATCTACCTACCCATTCATCCATCCATTCCATCCATCCACCCATCTACCTACCCATTCCATCCATCCATCTACCTACCCATCCATCCATTCCACCATCTACATCCATCCATCCATCCACCCATCTACCTACCCATTCATCCATCCATTCCATCCATCCACCCATCTACCTACCCATTTATCCATCCATCCACCACCCATCTACCTACCCATTCATCCACCTATCCTACCTACCCATTCCACCCATCTCCTACCCATCCATCCATCCATCCACCCATCTACCTACCCATTCATCCATCCATTCCATCCATCCACCCATCTACCTACCCATTCATCCATCCATTCCATCCATCCATCTACCTACCCATCCATTCCATCCATCCATCCATCTACCTACCCATTCCATCCATCCATCCACCACCCATCTACCTACCCATTCATCCATCCATTCCATCCATCCACCCATCTACCTACCCATTCATCCATCCACCCATCTACCTACCCATTCATCCATCCATTCCATCCATCCACCCATCTACCTACCCATTCCATCCATCCACCCATCTACCTACCCATTCATCCATCCATTCCATCCATCCACCCATCTACCTACCCATTCATCCATCCATTCCATCCATCCACCCATCTACCTACCCATTCATCCATCCATTCCATCCATCCCCATCTACCTACCCATCCATCCATCCACCCATCTACATCATCCATCCATTCCATCCATCCACCCATCTACCTACCCATTCATCCATCCATTCCATCCATCCACCCATCTACCTACCCATTCATCCATCCATTCCATCCATCCACCCATCCCTACCATCATCCATCCATCCATCCATCCACCATCTACCTACTCATTCATCCATCCATTCCATCCATCCACCCATCTACCTACCCATTCCATCCATCCACCCATCTACCTACCCATTCCATCCATCCACCCATTACCTACCCATCATCCATCATCCACCCATCTACCTACCCATCCATCCATCCATCCATTCCATCCATCCATTCCATCTACCCATCTACCTACCCATTCATCCATCCATCCACCCATCTACCCCATTCATCCATTCATTCCATCCATCCACCCATCTACCTACCCATTCCCATCCATCCATCCATCTACCCATTCATCCATCCATCCATCCATCCACCCATCTACTACCCATTCATCCATCCATCCATCCACCCATCCATCCATTCATCCATCCATCCACCCCATTCCATCCATCCATCCATACCCATTCATCCCATTCCATCCATCCATCTACCTACCCATTCATCCCATCTACCTATCCATTCCATCCATCCACCCATCTACCTACCCATTCATCCATCCATCCATCCCATCCATCCACCCATCTACCTACCCATTCCATCCATCCATCCATCCATTCCATCCATCCACCCATCTACCTACCCATTCCATCCATCCACCCATCTACCTACCCATTCCATCCATCCACCCATCTACCTACCCATTCATCCATCCACCCATCTACCTACCCATTCCATCCATCCACCCATCTACCTACCCAATCATCCATCCATTCCATCCATCCACCCATCTACCTACCCATTCATCCATCCTTCCTTCTGTTCATTTACACATAACAGTGACCTATGTGAAGGCATAAACCCTTTTCTCTCTTGATGAAGTATTTAAATAACTGCATTATTATACACAGAGGGCGGGGCGTAGCCCACTGGTATAGTGCTTGCTTGATGTGCAGTCAGTTTGGGATCGATCCCCGTTAGTGGACCCATTGGGCTATTTCTCGTTCCTGCCAGTGCACCACGACTGGTATATCAAAGACCGTGGTATGTGCGATCCTATATGTGGGATGGTGCATATAAAATATCCATTGCTACTAATGGAAAAATGTAGCAGGTTTCTTCTCTCTGACTATATGTCAAAATTACCAAATGTTTGACATCCAATAGCCGATGATTAATAAATCAATGTGCTCTAATGGTCTAGTGATGTCATTAAAGGGACAGACCCTAGTTTCAGCCCATGAAAATTAACACTAAGTTTAGTTAATCTACAAACCTGTAACACATTTGGATAACGTTACAATTGAGTGAAACATGAGTCTGTGACTTTGAAATGGTCAAATACCCTCTAAAAATATACTAAAACTCGACTCCATAACTGTTACTTCTCAGACGCACGTGCTTTTTTATATAATAAATGCATTTTGTGATATTAAAAACACCAGGATGACCAGAAACACTTTGAATGTAAGGAAATGGATAATCAAAACAACAAAATGTAAGTAAAGTATGATTTCAGTTACAAAAATGGTTCTAATAGTAAAAAAATATGTCTTAGAGTTTAAAAACTAGGGTATGTCCCTTTAAAAAAAAAAAAACTTTAACTCTTTTTTTATTACACACCAGACATCATTTAAAATGTGCTAAGGTGTCGCTAAACATATTTTGTTCCTTTCATCTCTTTCTCTATTAATCAAATGTTGAAATAAACATTATGTTAGTCACCAAACAGCGTAAGTTAAAAACGTATTTGCTGAGGTGTGATTAAACAACTATTTGTGACCTTTCTGTGTTGATTACAGGTACAGGTAGGTAGGTGCCTGGGCAGGTTTGACAGTAGATGTAAATCACTCCACAGACGGAGGGCTAGGTTCATCGGTGGTGCGAAATAAAGTCTTAAATTATCGCACTAAAGTATTAACGTCATTCATTTCGTTGTATATGTTGACGGAAAGGTTGTAACACTAAATTCCTTTTTTCTCTTTCTCAATTCAGTCTGTTATGGTTTTTGGGGTGGGCTTCTTTTTTTTGGGGGGAGGGGGTATAAAACATTTTTTTTTAAATTTCACAGTAACTACCTAACTACCTTTTTTTGTTAAAGTTATATGATTGAAAGTTTAAATAAGTGCTGTAGTCTAACTGTATTTTGAAAAAAAGTTAAAGTTTCTTTTGTTTTACATTTCCACTAATTCATCAGCTATTAGAGAGGAAACCCGTTACATTTTTCCATAGTTGCAAGGGATCATTTATATGCACCATCCCACAAACAAAATAGCACATTACCATGGCTTTGGAATGAGAAATAGCCCAATGGGCCCACCGACTGGGATTGATACCAAACCAAACACACATCCAGCGAGCGCTCTACCACTGGGCTACATCCCGCCCCTAGACAGAAAGTAAACGTTTTTTTGTTTGTTTGTTTAACGACACCACTGGAGCACATTGATTATTTAATAATCATCGGCTATTGGATATCAAACATTTGGTAATTCTGACTCATAGTCATTACAGGAAACCCGCTACATTTTTCCTAATTCAGCAAGGGATCTTTTATATGCACTTTGCCACAGACATGATAGCACATACCACGGCTTTTGACCAGTTGTGGTGCACTGGTTGGAATGAGAAAATACCCAGTTGAAACTAGACAGAAAGAGATGGAGACAAAAAGAGATGGAGACGATGGAGACAAAGTAGACACAGACAGAGCAACAGAGACAGAGACAGATATAGATACAGAGACACATACACATACAGATATAGAGACAGAGACAGAGACAGAGACAGAGACAGAGACAGAGACAGAGACAGAGACAGAGACAGACAATTCACAAAGACAAATGAGAAACGTGCACACAGATGGATAGACATGCATTGGCATACATTTTTCCATTAGCAAGGGATCAAAAGCTTTTAAAAACTGCCGTGGGTAATAAATTTAATTGTTATGCTTGAGCCCTGGGAAATTAACTCTTTGTATATACAGTGTATATATATATATATATAACTACGGCTGTGTTGGAGTATATTGGGCCAGTAACCTGTCTAAATGGTGAAGTCACTTTTCCACACCTTGTTAACGAGTCGAGTTGCTGCCTGGCTAGCAAATTCCACGAATACCCACAGTCTGGTTCACTGCTGGGTGGACGAAATTCAATTGCCGGCTTTTAAATCCCTGTCTGCTTCGCTTGTCATTCAGTTCATTGACACCATTCTCAGACATATGTAGTCCGTACCTTACCTCCAATTAAGGAGAGCTGACCTGCAGACCACCGTTACTAGAGTATACACCACGGGTGGGATATATAGAAAAAAGAAAGGAAGGAATGTTTTATTTAATGATGCACTCAACACATTTTAATTATGGTTATATGGTGTGGGACATATGGTTAAGGACCACACAGATAATGACCATACTGATAATGAGAGGGGAAACCTGCTGCCACTCTGCAATACATGGGTTTCTCTTTCTGATTAGCAATTAGGAATCTTTTATATGCAGCATCCCACAGACAGGATAATACATATCACAGCCTTTGTTTTAACAGTTGTTAGAATGAGAAATATCCCGTTAGGCTCATGGATGGGGATTGATCCTAGACCGACTCATGGATGGGGATTGATCCTAGACCGACTCATGGATGGGGATTGATCCTAGACCGACTCATGGATGGGGATTGATCCTAGACCGACTGTGCATCAAGCAAGCTCTTGACTATGGAACTTTCAATTTTCTTTATCACTTTTCTTTGTTGATTATTTACTTTTATAATACTGACAAATTAAGCTCCTCTTTTACGTGTTAACTGAAAAACTGTCATGCAGATTTCTCTATTAGCTCAGTTGGTATCGCACTATTTGTATACAGTGTGTATAATACTGTATATATATATATAATAATAAATGAGTTACCAGTTATTATTAAATTTATGTCCCAAGTGAAATAATTTTCAGTTGTCATGAGCTTTAGTGAGTGACAAATGAAAATTATTGTATGAGGGACATAAATTTTATAATAACTGGTACCGAGTTTGTTATTCTATTTATTACCTCAGTTATTTGTTCTCTAAAAGCCTTTATTTTCGACACATGCACATACATGTATAGAAATGATACAAACCATTTTACGCACTGTTCTGAGTATTGCTTTGACTTTGTTATTTAATTACTGACATAGATAATTTTCAATAACAAAAGTTCTCTTCATTGTGGTACAAAATGTATAATAAATTGCATTAAAATGGCATTTTGTTATAAATTTAATACCAAAAACAGATGGACGTAAACGCAAACTCTTTAAACCACATGATGTCATTGTGTGTGTTTGCCAAATCATGATGACATTATATTTAGTACCGACAAGGTCATTGGTTTGTAAGCGTCAAATCATCTAACAGTATTGTTCGGTAGACCAGTGCAGAATATTTCCCACTGAGAAAATATGGAAAATATTTCCCCTGTTATGAGTGACCGCTGGGGTAATAATATGACATAAGACAATTTATCCTATTACTTACCCATAATATAATATCCTTGACATAAATCTGCTTGATATTTTGGTGCGTATTAACACAGTTAATACATATATACTTATTGCTATCAATGGGTCATTTGTTTACAAGCTAACAAGACCTATACACCTGAACATAATGTTTTGATAAGATTTAGTTAATTTGCACAACGTCAAACTACATTTGTGCCAGTCAAGATGACTGTATACAGTAGAATCTTGTTGGCTCGACCTCGGAAGGGTCGATCACACGGCAACCCTCGAACCAAAAAACGTTTGATAAACCCTTATATTAAAGGCATATTGTCACAGACCACTGACCTATTTAATGGTCTAACAAAGTATTAGCTGAACAAAAATAATTTGATTTGTCCCTAAATGTACTTTATTCAACCATCTTCATAACCACAATACTCCATTTATTAATGATATTTTGTAAAAATAATTGAATTATGGCAATGGTTCATAATTCAAAAACTAAAATTGCCGAGGGGATGACATGGATTTCATTCCATCATGGTTCAGTTAAGGTGATGCGATAGCTAGATTTGGTTTCCAACAATTAATGTAATTTTTATTTATTATTAATTTTTAGAGAAATAAGGTCCTTAAATCTGTGACAGTATGCCTTTAACTGCTGATGTGTCAAACACATCCAGGGTAGACTATAAGCCTTCGCTCAAACTAAATTATCGGTCCCATCTGTGTTAATAGTTATAGTTCCCTCAAACTGGTGATCCATCAAATATAAAATGGTAAACCACTAAACAGGACCAACAATTGCTGCGCTTGCGCAGTTGGTTATTACAACCTTTGGATTAATTGTTTAGACAGAATGAACTATAGATGAATCAGGGATCGCAACAATACCCATGCAATACTTTCGTTACAACACTTGTCATGCTGTTTGTTAAGCGGCTATCAGTAATGATCTTTCAAGTACAGCTCATGTGACGGTAACTGTGAGATGAACAGTGATACCAATGAAATAATTAGTGCAAAACGGGCTTCAGCATAAAGTGTCACTTAAAACACGACTACGTTTCTGGAAAGTGGACATTACTGGGGGATTTTGTTGTTGAAATATTCAAATTCTTTGGTAATAAATTCATTTAAATACAGATTACAAATTTGCCATTTATTTATTTTATTTCAGTGCAATTACATGTATTACATAATGTGTATCTACTTCAACTTACCGGCCTCGGTGGCGTCGTGGCAGGCCATCGGTCTATGGGCTGGTAGGTACTGGGTTCGGATCCCAGTCGAGGCATGGGATTTTTAATCCAGATACCGACTCCAAACCCTGAGTGAGTGCTCCGCAAGGCTCATTGGGTAGGTGTAAACCACTTGCACCGACCAGTGATCCATAACTGGTTCAACAAAGGCCATGGTTTGTGCTATCCTGCCTGTGGGAAGCGCAAATAAAAGATCCCTTGCTGCCAATCGGAAGAGTAGCCCATGTAGTGGCGACAGCGGGTTTCCTCTCAAAATCTGTGTGGTCCTTAACCATATGTCTGACGCCATATAACCGTAAATAAAATGTGTTGAGTTCGTCGTTAAATAAAACACTTCTTTCTTTCTTTCTTTCTACTTCAACTTTCTAACTGATGTTACAGAAATGTCCGATGTTGACCAAATGGTTCAGTTGAACTACCCAATGGGTCGAACACTTTCTCGAGCACCGACGAGGTTTGATCCAAAGGGGGTTCAACTGTAGTTGTTTTGTTTAACGACACCACTAGAGCACATTGATTTATTAATTACTGGATATTAAACATTTGGTAATTCTGACATATAGTCTTAGAGAGGAAACCCGCTACACTGTTCATTAGTAGCAAGGGATATTTTATATGCACCATCCCACAGACAGAACAACACATACCATGGCCTTTGATATACCAGTTGTGGGAGCACTGGCTGGAATGAGAAATAGCCCAATGGGCCACTGACGGGGATCGATCTCAAACAGACTGTGCATCAAGCGAGCGCTCTACCACTGGGCTACTTCCTACCCGTCATTTTACCACTGAATGTATCTGTACTTTTACAAAATATTGTATTAAAATGTTATTTTAGAAGTGTTACGTGAATAAATCAAGGGATCACTCTACACCGACTCCCTAGCACAAAAAAAGTTTATTAAATTAAAAAAATTAAAGTAAGTGTTATACGATCAATAGGGCTGAAATTCTGAAGCCTGTGGGTGTTTTTTTCAAACGCAGGTGTTTGAGCATTGTAAATGTTTGTAGTTACACGTGTGTATAACATAAACAGGCTTTGTAAATTCGTCTCATTGAATTCGCTACTCATGTTTTTTAATATGTAAAATATCTACCTCGTCTTGTTGTAGGGCTTCAACAAATATCGATTAATACAGTCTTGGTTGATATTTTCTATATTAAAAAACACTTGTGACGAATCCACTATATTACAGGTAGCATGATGGGTCAGTCTCTTTCTTGCAATGTTACGGTCGAAGACTCACTTTTCACATTCTTTTTTTGGCTTCGTACACAATAAATATAACATATCCAATTGTAATTTTTTCATATGATATATTTCATGAATGGCACTTTTTATTTCTTTAATCTTTTAAAACTTAAAATTATTATTTTGTTTAAAATTATAAAAAAACAACAAAACAAAACATATTGACCTGTAAATGGTGTCTGCTCAATATGGAATTTGGAACAATATTAACAGGGTTCAAATACGTAGACCAGTTTTTTATTTTAATGTAGCGAAGCATTGTAATAATATATTTATAGCTAATTTTGAATTTGAATGATGTCATTATTCCAAAGACGTCACTTGGCATCTCTTTGTAATCAGGGGGCAGGACGTAGCCCAGTGGTAAAGCACTCGCTTGATGTGCAGTCAGTCTAGAATTGATCCCCGTCGGTGGACCCATTGGGCTATTTCTCATTCCAGCCAGTGCTCCACAACTGGTGTAACAAAGGCCATGGTATGTACTATCTTGTCTGTAAGATGGTGCATATAAATGATCCTTTGCTGCTAATCGAAAAGAGTAGTCCATGAAGTGCCGACAGCAGGTTTCCTCTCTCAATATCTGTGTGGTCCTTAACCATATGTCTGACGCCATATAACCTTAAATAAAATGTGTTGAGTGAGTCATTAAATAAAACATTTCCTTCCTTTGTCTTTGCAATCAATAACAATAAACTGGATGTTGTTAATTGCTATTGAATTTATTTTATTTATTTAGAATTACTTAACCATATCTGACTGTGTTTGAAGAAAACCTTGTAATTGAAAAATTGAACCACAATGAAACTCCTCTAAACTGGACACTCTCATACCAAGTAAAATGTCTGGTTTTAAGAGGTGTCCAGTTTAGAGAGGTTAAGTTCTATACTGATTTTTTTTTAAATGACATGAAAAATGTCCAGTTTTGGGGGATTCTGGTTTACAGAGCGTCTGGTTTTGAGAGGTTTCGCGGTATTTACAAAATATGGATTTCAAGTGAAATTACTGTAAAATATGTTTATTTATTGTGTAGGAAGCCAAAACAAGGGTGTGAAAAGTGTCTGGTAACATGAGACAATTAGAGATATGGCTGATGCTACGGTACTTACCACCTTGTCTGAGCAACATGATATTGCGACAAGTGATATTATACTCTGTTAGTCACTAAGGTTAACGACCAGTCATTCTTCACACCCTTGTTTTTAGCTTCATACACAATAAATACATTTATAACATACCCAGCTGTAATTTTTTTTATATGATAATATATTTGACGAATGGTACTAAAATTTAAAAGTTAATATTTTGTCTAAAATTATGAAAAATAGAAACATACTAACATGCAAACAGCGTTTTTTTGCTTGATATCGAATTAAAACTATTTTGACTGGGGTCAAGGTACAATGTACCAGTAAGTAGACCGAGTTTTTATCTTAATGTGGTGAAGCCTTATAAAAAAAAATATAGTTATTGTGAATTTGAATAATGCCAATCAATGTGCTCTAGTGGTGTCGTTAAACAAAACAAACTTCTTTTTTTGTTGAATAATGCCAGTATACTAGTGATATCACTTTGCTTCTTACTATAGCAATAAACTAGGTGCACATTGATTACATTTTCAGAACGCTAGAAAAAGTCAAATGCAAAATTGAAATTGAATTTTTTTTTTTTGGAAAATTACCAATACACTTGAGTGTGTTTTAAAAAAATCTTGTAATTAAAATTTTTCACTACTTACAAAATATGCATTTGAAATGAAATTATGTTAAAACTTTTGTTGCTTGATCCAGCTAGCCAGTGGGAGCGGGACCTAGCCCAGTGGTAAAGCACTTTCTTGATGTGCTGTTGGTTTGGGATCGATCCCCGCTGGTGGGCTATTTCTTGTTCCAGCCAGTGCACCACGACTGGTATATCAAAGGCTGTGGTATGTGCTATCCTGTCTGTGAGAAAGTGCATATAAAAGATCCCTTGCTGCTAATGGAAAGGGCCCTGTGGGCAACCTAGGGAGACACCACAGCATCGTAGAGGTCTATAATTAACGAGCTACTCTCGATTCACTACTACCAAAACCTATATTAGCTTAGCCATTTACCTTTCGACCGACCATTCAAAATTGAGCCAAATTTCCTCAATCAAAATTGCGCACTCTTTTCTCTTTGGCATTTAACTGCTCCATTCAAATTCCATAGCACCACCACCACCCCCACCCACCTGCTACCGATTTGATCGGGCTGCTGGTGCTCCCTTGCACCTGCCAGTGCAGGCGGTCCCTCCTCTCCCCTCCCCACCACCTTTCCTGTCATGGACGGAGGAGCCGGCCAAGGCCGGCTCTTGTGCCCACGACAGGCGTGCACTACAACAGCTTGTTCTGAATGTGCACGTAAAACCCTATGACATGACATCACATAATGGAAAAATGTAGCGGGTTTCGTCTAATGACTATGTGTCTGAATTACCAAATGTTTGACATCCAGTAGCTGATGATTGTTCTCTAGTGCTGTTGTTAAACAAAACAAACTTTAACTAGCCAGTGTAACACGATGCAACTGGAGAAATAGAGGTTGTTAGTTGCCACCTTGTTCATGTAACATGATATTGCGACAAGTGATATTACACCCTTTGTTATAGTCACTAGTTGACAACTTATAAAACATGAGATATTCGAGATATTCGCTAGATACAAACAAAAACAGCCTGCATGGGCCAAATTTCTCAATGACAGGTCACCCACAATTCATGGTTCAAATTCGGTTTGAACTTTGCATTTCATATTAACAGCAGAGTTTTGATCTCGGCTCATGTTCTGTTTGAACTGAATAATTTTGCATGTGAAATCATTTCTGTCATGGTGGACAATTCATTGTAAACAGAGTGTATTTTAACCTCGTTCAAGGTTCAAGCCTCGCAAATATGAACCCTGGCAAAAGGTTTAACTTAAGACATGACATATACATATAGTCACTGTTCATCGAAGTCTGATTCATAATATTATAATATACAATTATATTATGTTACAGATGTTTGGGGTTTTTAATTAACTGGTCTCACATAACACTTTAAAATCACTGATATCAAGTACCAAGATAATACAGTGAAACCTGTCTAAACCAGACCCTGAATAAACTGGAATAATGTCAAAACCGGCCAAGTTTTATGGTCTTGAATGTCTTTAATTCTAAAACATGACCCTCTGAACACCGGATCCTGTCTAAATCTAATAAATATAAGGTCCCTGGTGTGATCCAATTTAGACCGGTTTCACAGTATAAGGTCCCTGGTGTGATCCAGTTTAGACCGGTTTCACTGTATATACCTTTGTGGTTTTACATAAAGCAGTGGGATGTAGCCCAGTGGTAAAATGCCCACCTGATGCGCAGTCACTCTAGGATCGATCCCCGTCAGTGGAATCTTTGGGCTTTTTCTCGTTCCAGCCAGTGCACCATGACTGGTATATCAAAGGCTGTGGTATGTGCTATCCTGTCCGTGGGATGGTGCATATAAATCAGTGTGCTCTAGTGGTGTCATTAAAACAAACTTTGTACATAAAATATTGTTGGAGCTTCTACCCACATCAAAACAACTAAGAAACACATTGCATTAGCCAAAATTTATTATTTAAAAATTTATTATTTAAAAATTTATAATTTAAAAATTTATTATTTAAAAATTTATTATTTAAAAATTTATAATTTAAAGGGACATACCCTAGTTTTTAAACACTAAGACATATGTTTTACTATTAGAGCCGTTTTTGATCGTTGAAATAATACTTTACTTAGATTTTATTGTTTAGCTTATCCATTTCTGTACAATCAAAGTGTCTTTGGTCATCTTGGTGTTTTTAATATCACAAAATGCATTTCTCATATTTTTAAAACGCACGTGCGTCTGAGAATATACAGTTATGGAGTCAAAGTTTTAGTTTATTTTCAGAGGGTATTTCACCATTTCAAAGTCACAGACTCATGTTTCACTCAACTGTAACTTTATCCAAAAGTATTTCAGGTTTGTAGATTAACTAAACTTAGTGTTAATTTTCACGGGTTGAGTGAGTGCGAATACTTTTTACATGCTCATATACCACTAGAGTTTCAAGCATATCCATCACGGGGCCTGTCTCTGGATGTCCAGGGATTGAAACTAGACTGTGTCCCTTTAAACAAAAGGTTGCAAGTAATGTGTAATTTAAAAAGTTGTAAAAGCTGAATATATTTTACTCTGCTGTAATAGCTGTTGTGTCAGTGCAGTCAAAGAAAGTATTTACCTTACAGGTAACCTGTATATCAGTAATAAATCTCAAATCTCATCTTTTGTGCAAATGTGTTTTATTAGTGTTCATTACCACATTGACTTACAACAGATATCTGTTGTGCAAATCAGTTTATAATGGCAGTCTTTACTGTTTGTTTTTAATTGTTATTTTATTTTATTTTTTTAAATTCTTTCTGTCTTTGTTCTTTTAAAAAAAAATCAATTACTGCACTAGACATGTTATAAACTAAGACAGGATTCAGTTGAACTTTAGTTCACCAAGTTGGGTAATCGAACAGATCCCTGTTATCATTCATATCAAAATACAAAACACATTTTAAACTATTGCTATCTGGTGTGGTTATTTCAATTCTTGTTATAGACAGAAAGGAGAAGAAAGGAATGTTTGTTTAATGACACCTCAGCACATTTTAAACTACGGTTAATTAGTTATAAAAATACAAATGTTGAATAACACATGCGTATTTTGTCATTTGGTCGAAAAAAGAAAGGAAATTACCCACTGCCACCACATAGGCTATTCAGCAAGGACTCTTTTATATGCACGTTCCCATAGACAGGACAGCTCATACCACAACCTTTGGTTATATCAATTATTTGGCACTGATTGTGATGGTGAAAGACCCGAGTTTGTTTTGTTTAACATTGATCCATTAGTCATCAGCTATTGGATGTGAAACATTGGGTAATTTTGTCATATAGTCTTAGAGAGGAAACCTGCTTCATTTTTTCCATTAGTAGCAAGGAATCTTTTATATGCACTTTCCCAGGACAGGATAGCACATGCCACGGCCTTTGCTATACCAGTCGAACGAGAAATAGCCCAATGTGTGCACTGATGGGGATTGATCCTACACTGACCGCGCATCAGTAAAAAACCACTTTAAACTTTCAAGTTTTATGAGAATGGCAGGAAGGAAAGGACTGTTTCCATTCAACGATGCACTCAACACATTTTAATTAATTACTTTTATATCGCATAGGGGACGTGATTTAGCTCAGTCGGTTGAGCGCTCACCTGGGGTGCTTGTGTGACAGGATCAAATCACCTCAGTTGATTGGGGTTTTTTCTTGTTCCAACCAGTGCACCTCGACTGGACAAAGGCCGTGGTATGTGCTTTCCTGTCCTGGGAAAGTGCATATAGAAGATTCCTTGTTACTAATGGAAAAATGAAGCAGGTTTCCTCTCTAAGACTATATGACAAAATTACCCAATGTTAAAGTGAATATAAAAGATCCCTTGCTGCATTAGGAAAAATGTAGCAGGTTTTCTCTGTTGACTATGAGTCATAATTACCAAATGTTTGACATCCAATAGCCGATAATTAATTAATTAATGTGCTCTAGTGGTGTTGTTAAATAAAACAAACTTTTTATATATAGCATCAGGCATATGGTTAAGGACTAAAAGATAATAAGACAGGAAACCCACTGCTGCCATGCAATAGGCTACTCTTTCAAATTAGCAGCAAGAGTTCTTCTATATGATAGCACATACCACAGCTTTTGTTACACCAGTTGTGGAGCAAGAAATTTCCCAATGGGCCATGCTTGCTTGAATTTGTGAAGAATTCAGTAAACATTGTATTTCTGAAAGACATCACAAACATTAAAAGCATTGAAGGAAGGAAATGTTTTATTTAACGACGCACTCAACACATTTTATTTATGGTTATATGTCATCAGACATATGGTTAAGGACCACACAGATATTGAGAGAAGAAACATATTGTCACTACTTCATGGGCTACTCTTTTTCGATTAGTAGCAAGGGATCTTTTATATGCACCATCACAGACAGGGTAGTACATACAACGGCTTTTGTTACACCAGTTGTGGAGCACTGGCTGGAACGAGAAATAGCCCAATGGCCCCACCAACGGGAATCGATCCTACATCGATGGCGCATCAAGCGAGCGCTTTGACCACTGGGCTATGTCCCGGCAACTTAAATGCATGGAGTGACATCATCTCGTGTTTAATCCACAGACTCACAATCTGATCTGAATGGTAGATCATAGGACATTTCGTTAATAGCAATGCGGGAATTTCCACCATGAAGTAATACCCGTCACGGAGGTGGGCCACAAAAAGATAAACACCAAGTGGAGTGTATAAACCCCTGTGCCAATAACGCATAATAACCGGCCCATGTAAGCAAAATACGCCACTTGTGTTCCGCCCTCGGAAAACCACCGTTTTTCTATAGCACAGCTTGGCCATCTCCCAACAAGAAGGCAGTGTTTTGGTGATGGGTCACGCTCTCCTGGAATCCTGGCAAACAGAGATTGGCGTTTTCATGGTATATCGACTTGAAACACTGGAACACTGGTAATCCTCGCGGAGATAGAAACTCTCTACCTGTTTGACTTCACTATTATCGCTGTTTGATTTTGGTCAACGTCAACACAGACTGGGTCCTCGTGTAGGGCAAACACTTGGGAGATTAAAGCGCCATGACAAACGTTTGGTAAACTCTGTCAGAGTGTGCCGTGTTTGTACGGTTTTATCGGTTTTATCGTTTAATGTTGAAGCAGGTAGCGAAGAGGACATGCGTAAAATGAAAATTCAAATTAAGTGATTTCTAAACGCACATCCACTTTTGTCTTTGTTTTTGTTTGTTGTTTAAAGATCTTGTTAAACCATAGAGGGCGGGACATATAGCCCAGTGGTAAAACAGTCGCCTAATGCGCGGTCAGTCTAGGATCGAAACCCATTGGTGGACCCATTGGGCTATTTTTTGTTCCAGCCAGTGCAGCATCACGACTGGTATATCAAAGGCCGTGGTATGTGCTGTTCTGTCTGTGGGATGATCTATATGAAAGATCCCTTGCTGCGAATGTGAAAATGTAGCGGGTTTCTTCTCTGAAGACTATATGTCAGAATTGTTTCACATCCAATAGCTGATGATTAATAAATCAATTTTCTCTAGTGGTGTCGTTAAACAAAGCAAACTGTTAGTGCATATAAAAGTTCCCTTGCTACTAATGTAAAAATGTAGCAGTTCTTCTCTCTAAGACTATTTGTCAGCATTACCAAGTGTTTGACATCCAATAGCTGATGTGCTCTAGTGGTGTCATTAAACAAAACAAACATTAACTATTTCCAGATGTACAGTATAGTGTGGTTGTAACATTTGTAATATTCAAACTTCATATTTTTATAAAAGAGTAACCTATGTGTTGTGAAAAACAAAAGAAAGGAATAATTGTATAATAACGATCCTCATTTCATTTCAACTTATTTTTGTGCGTATATCCAGTTAAGATTCAAGCACACTGTCCTGGGCACACACCTCAGCTATCTGGGCTGTCTGTCCAGGACAGTGGGTTAGTTGTTTAGTGGTTAGTGAGAGAGAAGGTGGCCTTACACCTACCCCTTGAGCCCCTAAGAACTCGCTCTGGGTTGGAGCCGGTACCGGGCTGCGAACCCTGTACCTACCATCCTGTAGTCCGATGGCTTAACCACTGCACCACTGAGGCTGGTGACAAACCTGAGCACTTTTTAGACTACTATAAAACCATACAATTTTTTTTTATTTATCTATATAATATCACCATCTTAACCATACAATATCATGTTTTATTTTTTAGTTTCTGATGATTAATCTCTTTAGCTCATTCACAAAGGTAATAAATCATAGAAAATTCTCAAATCGACATTAACGTTGGAGGTTTTTTCCCCAACAGTTAGTCGAGTAATACAACACAAAGTCGAAGCCCTGCGATAATCCCCAGATTGCATGTAGCAGTGGCATTCCAGGCCTTGTCGGCTGTGCTGAAAACTCAAAACACTGGGCTAATTGTATGGTGGCCTTTAGAAAACAAGCGATTCATAACCGGGCTATGACCAACGGGCCAAGCGGTCGGATTAGCCGTTGTCACGATGATACATGTACAGGTGATTGTGTATATCAAACCAGAAATTCTTGACGTCTGCTCGCATGAGACAAAAAAATACAGACATTCTCGGTTGTAAGATTTAAATATATATCAACTTCTTTTTGTCTCGTTGTTTCAAAATGGGGTTTTTTCTTTCCTTTTTGTATCGGATTGTCTTTCTTTTCTTTTCTTTTTTTTCTTTTCTTTTCTTTTTTTTTTTCTTTTTTCTCCCCCCCCCCCCCCCCCCCCCGGTTTTTTGTGTCTTGTGTTACTCTTGTTTCTTTTACTATTTACTGCTTTAAGGAAAGGAAAGGAAGGAAATGTTTTATTTAATGACGCACTCAACACATTTTATTTACGGTTATATGGTGTCAAACTTATGGTTCAGAACCACACAGATATTGAGAGAGGAAACACACTGTCACCACTTCGTGGGCTGCTCTTTTCAATTAGCAGCAAGGGATCTTTTATATGCACCATCCCACAGACAGGATAGCACATACCACAGCCTTTGATATAGCAATCGTGGAGCCACTGACCCCACATTTCAGGTAGCGTAAAATATACCAAACTACAAAAGAAACACAAAAGTTAATTTAATTTTCTTCGAGTTATTTTAAAATGATTCTTTTTGAATCCCGTTAGCTTTTAGCATCTGTTAAAATGGACCGGCCTTGGTGGTGTCGTGGTTAGGCCATCGGTCTACAGGCTGGTAGGTACTGGGTTCGGATCCCAGTCGAGGCATGGGATTTTTAATCCAGATACCGACTCCAAACCCTGAATGAGTGCTCCGCAAGGCTCAGTGGGTAGGTGTAAACAACTTGCACCGACCAGTGATCCATAACTGGTTCAACAAAGGCCATGGTTTGTGCTATCCTGCCTGTGGGAAGCGCAAATAAAATATCCCTTGCTGCTAATCGGAAAGAGTAGCCCATGTAGTGGCGACAGCAGGTTTCCTCTCAAACTCTGTGTGGTCCTTAACCATATGTCTGACGCCATATAACCGTAAATAAAATGTGTTGAGTGCGTCGTTAAATAAAACATTTCTTTCTTTCTTTCTTTCTGTTAAAATGGCTGATGTCTTGTCAACCTTTTAGGACCATTTTGTCAGTCTACCAAATTAAATGGACACTAGTTTCAACCCGTGAAAATTATCACTAAGTTTAGTTAATCTACAAACCTGTAACACATTTCAATAAAGTTACAACTGAGTGAGTCTGTGACTTTAAAATGGTGAAATACCCTCTAAATATAGACTAAAACTTGACTCCATAACTTCTCAGACGCATCTGTGTTTTAAAAAAATATGAGAAATGCATTTTCTGATATTAAAAACACCAGGATGACCAAAAACACTTCAAATGTACAGACATTAATAATATAAATCAATAAAATCTAAGTAAAGTATGATTTCAGTTATCAAAACCGGCTCTAATAGTAAAAAATATGCGTTAGTGTTTAAAAACTAGGGTATGTCCCTTTAAAGTTGTATTATAAAAAAGGTGGGACTTTTAATATTTAAATTTTTATTATTCAGTATTTTGCATTTTGTGGTATTAGAAACACCATGATAACCAGAAACACTTCAGATGAATGGAAATGTATAATAAAATATAAGTACTGTCTAATTTCATCAAAAACGGCTCCAGTAATAAAAAATATGCCATAATGTTTAAAAACTAGGGTCTGTCACTTTAATAAACTTAATATATTTACACAAGGTAAGAAAATCATGATTCCCAAATTCTCTTTCATAAATTCCCAGATTTTTAAATTTATAAATAGTGCTTACACCTTGTAATAATCTTAATTTCTATCTACAGACACGCCTCCTGTATGTACACCGAACAATCTGGTCATGACTTGAGTATTTAATCCCATTCAGCTCGCTAGTGTGTAATTGCGGCCATTTTGTAAGATCAAAGAGTGGGTTGTTTGTTTTGTACGGCCATAATGATAACCACTGCTGTGACTTGTTGACCTCATGGGGCTGAGCTGTTTACTGGCGGAGTGTCTCGCTACAGACTGCTCTGCCGCGATTGACAGCCGCTTGACGAGAACGCATTAAGTGGTCGTAAAGATTAGACAGGGTGGAGCTCTAATCATTTCGCTAATTAGGGCTATAAGTGGTTAGTGCACCTCTCATGTGTGTCACCTCTGTTGAGTGGTCACCTCTGTTAGAGTGGTCACCTCTGTGGAGTGGTCACCTCTGTGGAGTGGTCACCTCTGTGGAGTGGTCACCTCTGTGGAGTGGTCACCTCTCTTTGAGTGGTCACCTCTGTGGAGTGGTTACCTCTGTTGAGAGGTTACCTCTGTTGAGTGGTCACCTCTGGAGTGGTTACCTTTGTTGACTGGTCACCTCTGTTAGAGTGGTCACCACTGTTAAAGTGGTCACTTCTGTTGAGTTGTCACCTCTGTTGAGCAGTCATGTCTGTTGAGTGGTCACCTCTGTTGACTGGTCACCTCTCGAGGGTCATCTCTGTTGAGTGGTCATCTCTGTTTAGTGGTCACCTCTGTTAGAGTGGTCACCACTGTTAAAGTGGTCACTTCTGTTGAGTTGTCACCTCTGTTGACTGGTCACCTCTGTTGAGTGCTCACTTCTGTTGAGTGGTCACCTCTGTTAACTGGTCACCTCTGTTGAGTGGTCATCTCTGTTTAGTGGTCACCTCTGTTAGAGTGGTCACCACTGTTAAAGTGGTCATTTCTGTTGAGTTGTCACCTCTGTTGAGTGATCACCTCTGTTGAGTTGTCACCTCTGTTGAGCAGTTATCTCTGTTGAGTGGTCACCTCTGTTGAGTGGTCGTCTCTGTTGAGCGGTCGTCTCTGTTGAGTTGTCACCTCTGTTGAGCAGTCATCTCTATTAAGTTTTCACCTCTGTTGAGTGGTCATCTCTGTTGAGTGGTCACCTCTGTTAAAGTGGTCACTTCTGTTGAGTGGTCACCTCTGTTAAGTGGTCACCGCTATAATATGGTTACCTAGCTATGATTCACCTATATGAAATAGTGACCTTTGTAATATGGTCACCTATGTTAAATGAACATCTTTATGATATTGTTATCTCTGTATTATGACCACCTCTTTAATATGTCACTTCAGTAATATTGTCACCCCTCTATGGTATGTCACCTCTGTAATATGGTCACTTCTATGGCAGTGTCACCTCTATGATATGTCTCGTCTGTAATATGGTCACCTCTGTGGTATGTCACCTCTGTAATATGGTCACTTCTATGGCAGTGTCACCTCTATGATATGTTTCGTCTGTAATATGGTCACCTCTGTGGTATGTCACCTCTGTAATATGGTCACTTCTATGACAGTGTCACCTCTATGATATGTCTCGTCTGTAATATGGTCACCTCTGTGGTATGTCACCTCTGTGGTATGTCACCTCTGTAATATGGTCACTTCTATGGCATGGTCACCTCTATGATATGTCACCACTGTAATATAGTCACTTCCAATATGTTACCTCTGTAATATGGTCACCTCTATAATATGACCTCTGTAATGTCAAACTACATGTATGTGTAGAGGTCACCTCTGGTTACCTGTAATGTAGTCACTTCTAATATGTCACTGCTGTAATATAGTCACTTCTAATATGTCACCTCTGTAATATAGTCACCTCTAATATGGTCACCTCTATAATATAGTCATCTCTAATATGTCACCTCTTTTAGTGTTTAATTGCTACCATACAATTCTTCCAAATCATCTAAAAATAGTACACAATCATGTACCTGCATTAAGCAACCACCTTTGTTAAGAGAACAGTTTACTATTCTTCCAGATCACTAATGTAGTATAAAATTTACCTGTATTAAGCAGCTCTGCTTTGAACACTACTTTCAAAAGTATTGATTAATCTGCCACTCTACATAAAATTATGTGTGATGTAATTTTGATGCATGGTCAACATATTTGTAAAAAGAAACGAGAAAGATCCAAATATGCTACTATTTTATATAATCAACACATGAAAAAAACCCACATTCACAGTTTTCTCCCCTTATTAACCGCAAGCATTTAAATTCTTTGGTTTCATTAGTCCATAAATGTTTATCTTCATATATATATATATACTACTCAAAAGAATTTAAGGGTCAGACGATATTTTCGACATTATTTTCTGAATATCAATTATATTAGCTAGACCATAATGTCACGCATGGTATTGTTCCATTTTGACGAAAGTGGGTCTAAGCAACCCATAAATGAATTAAAATCCACTGTCATTGACACTGTCGACTAGTTCTAATGGCGAAAACATGCTTACATTTGCACGTAAATTAGGGCGAAAGCGAAAGGTCTGCTAAGTGCCCATAACTTGCTTTTTCACAAAGCGCTTCATTTGCATGCTTTGCATGTGTATTCCATGTTCCCAATGCTGAATTTCCGTATAATTGGAGCTTGCGTTCGTGTATGGTGCACACTCCAAATTCGACAATGGTACGACTTCAACTGACTATCGAAGATCGAGGAAGGGCTATTGCTTGGCTTCAGGATGGCAATACGCAAAGAAATGTTGCTCTGAGACTTGGTGTCAGTCAGAGTGCCGTTGGCCAACTGTGGCAACGGTACCAAGCAACGAATTCTGTTCGAAATTGTCCACGTTCGGGAAGACCCCGAAGCACTACAAATAGAGAGGACCGCTACATCACCAATATGACTCTACGTCAACGCACAGACACTGCACGTTGATTATGTGACAATCTGCGGACTGCGACTGGAACTCGAGTGTCTGATCAAACAATACGCAATCGTCTGAGAGCCAATAATCTATGCTGTCATCGCCAGGCTGTTCGACCACCACTCCTACCACGTCACAGAACGGCCAGACTTCACTGGTGCACGCTTCATCTGTGGTGGCAACGTGTTCAGTGGGGTCGAGTGATGTTCACTGATGAGTCCAGGTTTAGTCTCCAGTTCAACGACGGTCGGGTTCGTGTTAATGTTAGACAACGTCACCGGTTCGGTGGTGGCAGCGTCATGGTGTGGGGCGGCATCTCTATCCACCACAGGGCCCCCCTCTATGTGGTGGATGGCAATCTGAATGGAATCCGCTATCTGAATGAGATTATCCGGCCGTTGGTTCTCCCAGGCCTTCAGCAGATTGGCGGCAGGGCAGTTCTGCAGGATGACAATGCCAGACCCCACCGCGCCAGGGTGGTAACGGACTTTCTCAGACAACAAGGTATCGCCAGGATGGATTGGCCAGCATATTCGCCTGACTTGGCCCCAATAGAGAACGCCTGGGACGAATTAGGCAGGAGAGTTCGGGATAACCATGCCCCTCCGGCCAACCTTCATGATCTGGGTCAACTTCTTATGGCAGAGTGGCAGGCCATTCCCCAAGAGTTCTTCAGACGTCTGATCAACAGTATGAGGCAACGATGTGTCGAGTGTATTCGCGCCAGGGGTGGATTCACACACTATTAAACGAATGTTCTAATGTGTAAAATCCATGTTTGACAACCTTCAACTTTGACAGCATGTCATGTGACTTTCTTGTATACAGTGACGTTTATTTGGGGTTTTTTGTAAATATGGAACAATAAATAAAAAATTTGGTGTAGTTTACATCATTAATCTAATACACTCTGAAACTTATTTGGTTATAAATTTTTGACCCTTAAATTCTTTTGAGTAGTATATATAGATATATAAGCTGTAAAATAAACTGTATTTGAAATGGTGACATTGTTTTTTTTTTCCACCATGTATTATACGACCAGCTTGACGTTGTTCTCCGGTGATTTACGCATAAAGCAGCAGGAAACCAACGGAAGCGTGAAGCACACAAAACACATGTGTACATACCATAAATGTGGAATTTCGTATATAACACCTTGTTTTATAACCACCTTGTTTTACAACCATCTCATATTATTTCTCTATACAAGGGGTGGGACATAGTCCAGTGGTAAAGTGCTTGCTTGATTCGTGGTCGATCTAGGATCGATCCCCATTGGTAGATCATGTTTTACAACCATCTCATATTATTTCTCTATACAAGGGGTGGGACATAGTCCAGTGGTAAAGTGCTTGCTTGATTCGTGGTCGATCTAGGATCGATCCCCATTGGTAGATCATGTTTTACAACCATCTCATATTATTTCTCTATACAAGGGGTGGGACATAGTCCAGTGGTAAAGTGCTTGCTTGATTCGTGGTCGATCTAGGATCGATCCCCGTTGGTAGATCATGTTTTACAACCATCTCATATTATTTCTCTATACAAGGGGTGGGAAATAGCCCAGTGGTAAATCACTTGCTTGATGCGTTGTCGGTCTAGGATCGATCCCCATTTGTAGACCCATTGGGCTCTTTCCCAATCCATACTGTTTTACAACCATCTTATATTTTACAAGGTGGGGGGAATGTAGCCCAGTAGTAAAGTGCTTGCTTGATGCACAGTCAGTCTAGGATCAATCCCTGTTGATGGGTCCAATAGGTTGTTTCTTATTCCAACTACTGCACCATGACCGGTATATCAAAGGCAGTGGTATGTGCTGTCCTCTCTGTGGGATGGTGAATATAAAAGATCAGTTCCTGTTAATGGAAATGATGCCACGACCAGAAGTGGTCAGGCCCTTTATAAGGGCCCTATGGGCAACCTAGGGAGACACCACAGCATCGTTGAGGTCTAAACTAACGAGCTACTCTCGATTCACTAATATCAAAACCTATATTAGATCGGCCATTTACCTTTCAACCGACCGTTCAAAATTGCGCCAAATTCCCTCAATCAAAATTGCGCACCCTTTTCTCTTTGGCATTTAACTGCTCCATTCAAATTCCATAGCACCACCACCACCCTCCCCCACCTGCTACCGATTTGATCGGGCTGCTGGTGCTTCCTTGCACCTGCCAGTATAGGCGGTCCCTCCTCTCCCCCCCCCCCCCCCCCCACCTTTCCTGTCAGGACTGGTTCTGAATGTGCACGTAAAACCATATGACATGACATGACATAATGTAAATGTAGCAGGTTTCCTGTCTAACACTATATATGTCAGAATTACCAAATGTTTAACATCCAATAGCCGATGATTAATTAATCAGTGTGCTCTAGTGGTGTCATTAAACAGAACAAACAAACAAAAATAAACATTGGATCTTGGATGTCAAAAAGACAGGCCAGGACCATGCCATGTTGCTTAAGAGAGTTTAAGAGAGCTTTGCTAATTAGGCCCCTGTTCTTTAAATATAACCAGTGCATGGCTGCAAAAAGAACATGGTTGCAAAAAGACAAGCAAGGGAGATACCATGTTGCTTAAGAGAGCTAAAGATAAATTTGCCAATATATAGGCCCCTGTGTTTTAACCATGATCAGCGCATGAAAGTTTGTTTTGTTTAACAACACTACTAGAGCACACTGATTTATTAATCACCGGCTATTGGATGTTAAGAATTTGGTCTATATACAACATCCCACAGACAGGATAGCAAATACCACGGTCTGGCATTGGCTGGAACGAGAGACAGAGCCCAATGAGGCCACTGACAGGGATCGATCAAACGAGCACTGTACCACTGGGCTACGTCCTGCCCTGATCAGTGCATGGCTGCATAAAGATAAGCAAGGATGATGCCATGTTGTTTAAAAGAGTTTAAGAGAGCTTTGCTAATTAGGCCCCTGTTGTTTACACCTGATCAGTGCATGGCTGCATAAAGATGAGCAAGGATGATGCCATGTTGTTTAAAAGAGCTTAAGAGAGCTTTGCTAATTAGGCCCCTGTTCTTTAAGCATGATGATGCCATGTTGTTTAAAAGAGCTTAAGAGAGCTTTGCTAATTAGGCCCCTGTTCTTTAAGCATGATGATGCCATGTTGTTTAAAAGAGCTTAAGAGAGCTTTGCTAATTAGGCCCCTGTTCTTTAAGCAAGGATGATGCCATGTTGTTTAAAAGAGCTTAAGAGAGCTTTGCTAATTAGGCCCCTGTTCTTTAAGCAAGGATGATGCCATGTTGTTTAAAAGAGCTTAAGAGAGCTTTGCTAATTAGGCCCCTGTTCTTTAAGCATGATGATGCCATGTTGTTTAAAAGAGCTTAAGAGAGCTTTGCTAATTAGGCCCCTGTTCTTTAAGCATGATGATGCCATGTTGTTTAAAAGAGCTTAAGAGAGCTTTGCTAATTAGGCCCCTGTTCTTTAAGCATGATGATGCCATGTTGTTTAAAAGAGCTTAAGAGAGCTTTGCTAATTAGGCCCCTGTTCTTTAAGCATGATGATGCCATGTTGTTTAAAAGAGCTTAAGAGAGCTTTGCTAATTAGGCCCCTGTTCTTTAAGCATGATGATGCCATGTTGTTTAAAAGAGCTTAAGAGAACTTTGCTAATTAGGCCCCTGTTCTTTAAGCATGATGATGCCATGTTGTTTAAAAGAGCTTAAGAGAGCTTTGCTAATTAGGCCCCTGTTCTTTAAGCATGATGATGCCATGTTTTTACTTTGTGAATTAGACCCTTGTTGTTTACACATGATCAATGCATGGCTGACATGTAAGAGAGATTTGCGAATTAGTCATTTGTTCTTTAAACGATGATGCCATATGTTGTTTAACAGAGCTTAAGAGAGTTTTGTGAATTAGACCTGTTCTTTAACCATGTTCAGTGCAAGGGTGATGCCATGTTGCTTAATTAAGAGAGCTTTGCAAACTAGGCCTCTGTTCTTTAAAATGCATGGCTGCAAAAAAAGACATCCTATGTTTCTTAAAAGACGTTAATAAAGCTTTGCAAATTAGGCTCCTGCTCTTTAAAGTGCATGACTGCAAAAAAGACATGCCATATTTCTTAAAAGAGCTTAATAAAGCTTTGCAAATTAGGCTCCTGTTCTTTAAAGTGCATGACTGCAAAAAAGACATGTCATGTTTCTTAAAAGAGCTTAATAGAGTTTTGTGAATTAGGCTCCTGCTCTTTAAAATGCATGGCTGCAAAAAAAGACATCCCACGTTTCTTAAAAGAGCTTAATAGAGTTTTGTGAATCAAGCCTCACTGCTTTTATGTCCATGATCAGTGCACAGCTCCTTGCACCTACAGACAAACCGTGCACTGTGTCATGATGTGTAGAATTTAATATCGGTCGTAATATGACAAAACCATGATGGCTATCTTTACATCACCTCACCTGGTAATCTGGCAAACAGAGCTGTCCTCTGTGTCACTGTGAATCACCACCAGATGACGCCTATCGGCTGTCTTACACACATGCTTCCCGAACCATGTTCTTGCATGACTCCCAGTTCAGGTTCATTAAAAAGTTAACCTCTATATGAAATGAATATGACGCTGTTACTTCTGCATGAGCTGTATGGGTGCCTCAGAGGGCTGGGTGTGTGGTGTCGGATAAAAGGCTGTTTGATCACGGCAGACAATGCTTGCCGTAAATACGTGTGCAGAATCACATGATTTTGAACACAAATACCAGAGGCGGATCTAGGGGGGCCATAGGGGCCTGCCCCCCACCCCTAAATTTTGCAACAGTTACAATTTTATTATATATTAATTTCTTCTTTTTTTTTACGATCCTCTCCAAATCTCTCCCAAAGTTCCATTGGCATTCCGCCTCATGTCATTGGAGCCCCCCTAAATAGATTTTCTGGATCCACCACTGAATACCATGGATCCAATTTGGTGGTGAACTGAATTTGAGTTATTTCCCTTTTTTTGAACTTCAAGAGAGATGGCTTGCCAGATGGAAGCAAAAATTAGTTCACTCTTTTGGGCAGATAATGCACAACGTAGGTATGCATGCAGAATCACATTATTTTAAAATACAAACACTGCGCATTCAATCTGATGAACTGAATTTTATTTATTTCCCTTTTCTAATTTAACCCCAAAAGAGATGGAAGCAAAATTAGTGAACTCTTTTGGGTTTATTTCAGTTTTCAGCCTGTGCTGGTCAAAATTTCATAGTGTTAAGAGCCATAATATGTTCAGACATCGCAATGAAAAAAATTGACAGGAGTGATTAATGGCTCGCATAACTTAGATTATGTGGGCCTTTCAACTATTACCATATATTACCATATATTACCATATTTATACCATATACATTGACATGCGCTAAAGAAAGCTAAACTCTACGAGATCTCCTTGAACTAGTCTCAAGGGAAGAAGAAGAAGTTTGTTTACTGAGTAAAGTGGATGCTTAATAAAGGTTGGAAAAAAAATAAAAAAAAAGGGTTGTTTTGTTTAACAACACCACTAGAGCACATTGATTTATTAATCATCGGCTATTGGATGTCAAACATATGGTCATTTCGAAACAGTCATAGAGATGAAACCCACTACATTTTTCCATTAGTAGCAAGGGATCTTTTATATATGCACCATCCCACAGACAGGATAGCACATACCACGGCCTTTGATATACCAGTTATGGTGTACTGGCTAGATCTAGAAATAGCCCAATAGGCTCACCAAAGTGGATTGATCCTATACCAACCGCGCATCAAGGAAGTGTTTTCCCACTGAGCTACATCCCGCCTTTAGTCTCAGGGGAGTGATGGGAAGCAAGAGGTCGGTATGTGCTGTCCTGTCTGTAAGACCCAACATTCCTTGGTGGCACAGTGGTTAAAGAAAGAAAGAAAGAAATGTTTTATTTAACGACGCACTCAACACATTTTATTTATGGTTATATGGCGTCAGACATATGGTTAAGGACCACACAGATTTGAGAGGAAACCTGCTGTCACCACTACATGGGCTACTATTTCCGATTAGCAGCAAGGGATCTTTTATTTGCGCTTCCCACAGGCAGGATAGCACAAACCATGGCCTTTGTTGAACCAGTTATTGATCACTGGTTGGTGCAAGTGGTTTACACCTACCCATTGAGCCTTGCAGAGCACTTACTCAGGGTTTGGAGTCGGTATCTGGATTAAAAATCCCATGCCTCGACTGGGATCCGAACCCAGTACCTGTAGTGGTTAAGCCATCCGACTACAGGCTACTAGGTACAAGGTTCACAGCCCGGTACTGGCTCTAACCCAGAGCGAGTTCTTAAGGGCTCAATGGATAGGTGTAAGGCCACTACACCCTCTTCTCTCTCACTAACCACTAACAAACTAACAACTAACCCACTCACTGTCCTGGAAAGACAGCCCAGATAGCTGAAGTGTGTGCTCAGGACAGCATGCTTAAACCTTAATTGGATATAAGCACGAAAGTAAGTTGAAATGAAATGAATGTAAGACTCAAGAAATATTTACCAACTGAATACATTTTATAAAACAATTTCTTACACACCCGTTGGTGAGAACACTATGCATTATTTTTGGTTACACATGATTGTTAACACATGTACGTGTTAACAATTTCAAGACATACGACTGGCTGCTCCTGGGTGATGACCAGGTCACCAGTGCCATGCAGCCAATGAAAAACAACACTGTGGAAATCGATTACACTGTGATGTATAGTTAACCTGACAATCATGTGTCTGTGACGCATAAGTTAGCTACAAGTGCAACAGCTGTAAATAACTTTTAGTAGAAAAAGATGTTAAAATGTGCTTAAAACCTGGTTTTTGAGGACATGTAAGAAATAGAATAATACATTCATGTCCATTACATACCATTTATCTCATAACTCATTGTTTAAAAACATATCAAACTCGCTTTTGCTGATACTTTTTAAAATGGTATCTAACGGCCACTCATGTATTATTCTCTATATACTAGCATGTGTAAAACATCCAAGGACAAACCAAGTCAGGTATGAAGCATCTTGTCACCCTTAGTGGACCAATGTTTTTTATTTTTGAAATGAGAAATAGCCCAATGGGCCCACCCACGGGGATTGATCCTGGACCGATCATACATCAGGCATCCCACCCCAAGTACAAACAAAGTTGGGTGTGAAGAGTCCTGTAACCCTTGATGGACCAATGTTTTAATTTTGAAACAAGCAATAACCAATGGAGATAGATCTTTAACCGATCATACATCAGACGAGCAGTTTACCACTGGGCTACTTCCCACCCCAAGAACAAAGAAAGTTGGGTGTGAAGAGTCCTGTAACCCTTGATGGACCATTGTTGTTTATTTTTGGAATGAGAAATAGCCCAATGGGCCGACGAATGGGGAATGAAGCTAGACCGACCGTGCATCAAGCGAGCACGTTACCACTGGTCTACGTCCTACCAGCCTCGGTGGCGTTGTGGCATCGGTCTACAGGCTGGTAGGTGCTGGGTTCAGATCCCAGTCGAGGCATGGGATTTTTAATCCAGATACTGACTCCAAACCCTGAGTGAGTGCTCCGCAAAGCTCAATGGGTAGGTGTAAACCACTTGCACCAACCAGTGATCCATAACAGGTGCAACAAAGGCAAGAGTAGCCCATTTAGTGGCGACAGTGGGTTTCCTCTCAAAGTGGTCCTTAACCATATGTCTGACGCCATATAACCGTAAATAAAAATGTGTTGAGTGCGTCGTTAAATAAAACATTTCTTTCTTTCTTTGGTCTACGTCCTGCCCCAATGTTGACTGACCGTGCATCATGCGAGTGCTTTACCACTGGGCTACGTCCAGTCCTGAGGTGTTTCTTATAGAGATTATTATACAAGCTTGTGTGTCGTCACTTCACAAAATTACGTTATTCATTGTGCACGTGAAATCATTGTGACACACGTGTGTCATATTGGTTATATCTCCCTGTATATCTTGAACTATGTGGATAATAAAACATAACATTCCTTTCCTTTCCTTTCGTTTTCTAAACTGCTAAGCAGGCAGTTTTTGCTGACTGCCACCTAGCTGTATTATGGTGGTATGGTGGGCTAGCTGACAGCAGATGTCTGCTGACCCCAAACGACCTCGCTAACCAGCTGTCTGCCTTTGTTACACCTTCGCCTGAGATAGCAGGTATAAAGAGAGGAAACCAGTCAGTGAACTGATTTATCAACCATGAAATGACACGTAAACATGACCTCTAACCAGCCCAGGTGGGGGACGTAGCCCAGTAGTAAAGCGTTCGCTCAATGCGCAGTCGGTCTGGGATCGATCCCCATCGGTGGGCCCATTGGGCTATTTCTCGTTCCAGCCAGTGCACCACAACTGTTATATCAAAGGCTGTGGTATGTACTACCCTGTCTGTGGGATGGTGCATATAAAAGATCCCTTGCTGCTAATCGAAAAGAGTAGCCCATGAAGTGGCGACAGCGGGTTTCCTCTCTCAATATCTGTGTGGTCCTTAACCATATGTCTGATGCCATATAACCATAAACAAAATATGTTGAGTGCGTCATTAAATAAAACATTTCTTTTTTTTCTTTTCTGTTTTGCAACCATTTCCGTATGTGGAATGTTTATATGCAATAAACTGTTTACCTTTTATCTTATCTTTGGGAGGTGTTATAAGGCCATGCACTAGACTGACTTCTCTCTCACTAACCATTAAAAAGTTTTTAATTTAACTAACCTATAAAGCCTGTCCTGGACAGAAGGCCCAGATTACTGAGGTGCGTGTATAGGACAGTGTGTTCGAACCTTACTGGAAATGACATCTAATGGCCAATGATTAATAAATCAATGTGCTCCAGTGATGTCGTTAAACAATACAAACTTTATATATATAAGCATGGAACTGAAATAAAATAAAGCACTGAATAAACAGGAGCTAATAGTTTTATATTGTAGCTCTGGTATGTGCTGTCTTGTTTGTGGGAAAGTGCATATAAAATATCTCTTGATACTAATGGGAAAATGTAGCAGGTTTCCTCTCTGAGTCTATATGCCGGGATCACCAAATGTTTGACGTCGATTATTAACAAATCAATGTGCTCTAGTGGTGTAGTTAAGCAGAAGTTAAACTTTTGTACATAAACATTGTCATCCTGTTTTTAGTAAAACTGCGCACATGTTTCAAGTGGGTCAGGATTTAGCTCAGTCGGTTGAGTGCTCGCTTGAGGTGTTCGCATCGCAGGATCGAACCACCTCGGTGGTTGCATTCAACTGATTGGGGATTTTCTTGTTCCAACCAGTGCACTACAACTGTTCAAAGGTCATGGTATGGGCTTTCCTGTCTGTGGGATGATGCGTATAAAAGATCCCTTGCTGCTAATGGAAAAATGTAGCAGGTTTCTTCTGATGACCATATAAGAATTACCAAATGTTTGAATAGCTGATGATTAATTAATTAATGTGCTCTAGTGGTGTCGTTAAACAAAACAGACTGTAACTTTTCTACATAAACATTGTTGTCCTATTTTAGTAGGACTGCACACTTGTTTCAAGCATAATTAAATAGTGGCAGGGACATTCGGGATGACATTTTGTATACTACAAGCTTAACAACAGAATACTTACTACTGTATAATGACAAAGCAGCTGGGCGTTCTATCTACAATGTGAATTCACAATGGCTTGGAGATGACAAAGATGCAGGAAAAAGAAAGACATTTTTTTGTCCTTGTGTCTAAACATTTCACAATAAGTCTATTGTATGCAGCAGTCTTACAAGTCAAAGTCTTTTTAGCTGTCACATGTTTGTGTATGTCAGTAAATGTGTATTCATATATATATATATATATATATATATATATATACTCTTCAAAAAAAAGTAGGGGAACCTGAAATATTAATGTTAATATCAACTATTAGACCGAACGTACATTTTGACCACAGGCATCCTAGTAAAGAACGTTCATGTTTGTTTATCAACATACCGAAACACATTCCATAGTTTTCACGTGCATCACACAGTTGCCCCATACACGTGCGTGGGGTGTCATTCTCGATTTTGACAATTTCCAGGAAGGTCGATTAATCACTGTGGAACATTATTTCTGTCAATCTTTTTCATTCTGTTGATCATACAGTTGTTATTGTTTTGTTTTTGGTCATTTTTATTGTTTGAATTTGTGATTTACTGATAAAAACCTGTCAAATTTTAAATTTCACTTCTGACCTCAATCGTCCTTCAAGATCTTTGGTGGTCATAAAACCTACTGTAATACTGAACTACTAGTTGTAATGTTTGCCCAATTAATTCACTATTATCATATAACCATTCCCCACAGCTAATATACCTTACAATTTTGGCAATTGTAAATTCTTGTTAGAGTTTCCCTACTTTGTGTATAATAATCACATGGATGTTGAGAACAAATGATATTAAATTTGTTTATTTAAAGCAGAAACTCTCTTTGGTGCTCGTTCAATTTAGTGTAAATCAGGAAATGTTAACAAACATAAAATATTACCAAATTTGGTAAGGTTATAATATACTGATGGAAAGAAATAAGGGAACACATCGAACTGTAGATCAAATGTAATTCATTACTAGCGTAGTAATGTCTGTATTTCACACAAAGTTTAATGTGGAATTGAATGTCTGTAGTGTCGAATGTGCTGCCTATATGTTCCCAGTCAATATGAATTGATTTTTGATGCAGTCATTATTTCTTGTTGCTATCTGTGTGATACTTTATTTCTTTCCATCAGTATATTTATATCATGTCACTAAATATGAAAAAGAAAACCCAGTAAATTTGGTGGAATACCAAATAGAATTTAAGCTTATCACAATATGTTGTGGTACCCTAGATGTTGTTACAACTTGTGTGACATAGTTTCGAATTGCTTAACTTTGTTGCACTTGAAAACAAAGAAAGAAATGTCTTCTTTTCCTCCCTTGTACAAAAGTGTAATTAGACTGAGTCATCAGTTTTTACCCTACATGTATGGACAAGAAGCAGTTTTAACTTACTCAGCACAGATTAAACTCCAGCTATATGGTGTCCAACATAGAGGATAATAAACGAGTTGCCAGTTATTATCAAATTTATGTCCCGAGTGAAATAATTTTCTTTTGCCACAAGTTTTAGCAAGTAACAAGTGAAAATTATTTCACTCGTGACATAAATTTGATAATAACTGGTACCAAGTTTGTTATTCTATTTATTAACCCAGCTACTGAGGGTTTTTTAAAGCCTTTATTTTCGATATAGCCTACATCGGCTACACGTCCATGTATACAGAAATGACGTAAATTACTTTACTGTTCTGGGTATTGCTTTAACGTTGTATTTTATTCACGGTTCACAGATAATTTTCAAAACCCAAAGTTCTATATATATTCTGTAAAAAAAAAATGTATAATGAATTGCATTAAACTACCATTTTATTACAAGTTTAACACTGAAACCAGAAAGACGCAAATGCTTTAAACTACTTGGCGTCATTTTGCGTGCTTTGCCAAATCGTGATGACGACACATTTAGTACTGACAAGGTGATAGGTTTGTTGGCATCAAATTGTCCAATAGTAGTGTACGTTAAACCAATGCATGATAATTTCTCAGTGATAAATGATGATTTTTATTTTCCCCATTATTAGTGCCTGCTGGGGTAATAAATATGAATATCTTAGGCTACAAATAGCCATAGTGTTAAATGTGCTGAGGTGTCCTTCAACAAACATTCCTTTCCTTTGTGTCTGATTTGTATGACAAATACTGTGGTATGTGCTGCTGTTGTTCTGTAAATTGTCTGGGGTTGTGATTACCATATCTTAGACACTTAACAGCTCTTCCTTAAAAGTGTATTGGGATGGAACTCAATCATTCTTCTCTTTTTAGTGTAGTTAGTTTTCCTACAACATCATGTATTTTGTTATTACTCACTTTGTTTAGTAAATTTGACCAATCCATTCATTAAAATAGAAAAAGAAAGAAAGAAATGTTTGATTTAACAACGCACTCAACACATTTTGTTTACAGTTATATGGCGTCAGACATATGGTTAAGGACCACACAGATATTGTGAGAGAAAACCCGCTGTCGCCACTTCACGGGCTATTCTTTTCGATTAGCAGCAAGGGATCTTTTATATACACCATCCCACAGACAGGGTAGTACATACCACGGCCTTTGATATACCAGTCGTGGTGTACTAGCTGGAATGAGAAATAGCCCAATGGGCTCACCAACGGGGATCGATCCCACACCGACCGCGCATTGAGCGAACGCGCTACTACTGGGCTACATCCTGCCCCTCATTAAAATAGTTGCAGTAATAAAATTTAACACCTGCATAGAAATATACTGTTGGCTCATTTAATTCAATAATGGTAGCTTATGCTAACATATTTGTCAATTTGCTACAGTACAAAATGTTTTCGTTAGGCATTGTTAGTTTTTAATTTGTATACTGATGAAAAAAATATGTGCATTTCCACAAACAAAACAGCACATACCATAGCTTTTGACATAAAATACCAATTGAAATGAGGGAAACCCAGCTGACCTGACAAGTGGAATCACCTGAAAGAGTTAAAGTTTGTTTTGTTTAATGACACCACTAGAGCACATTGATTTATTAATCATTGGCTATTGGATATCAAACATTTTCGTAATTCTAACATATAGTCTTAGAGAGGAAATCTGATACATTTTTCCATTTAGTAGCAAGGGATCTTTTATATGCATAATCCCACATACAGAACAGCACATACCACAACATTTGATGTATACATTCATGGTGCACTGGCTAGAACTGACGGGGATCGATCCTAGACAGTGGTGCATCAAACGAGTGCTTTACTACTGGGCTACATCCTGCCCTTAGAACTACTTTCAGTCATGTAACCAAGCGCGTTATCCCTGGGCCACTTCAAAGAGAGGTATTTACATTTTTGTCATAGTAAATATCTAAATGTTTGCCACAGTAAATATCTAAATGTTTGCCACAGTAAATATCTAAATGTTTTGCCACAGTAAATATCTAAATGTTTGCCACAGTAAATATCTAAATGTTTGCCACAGTAAATATCTAAATGTTTTGCCACAGTAAATATCTAAATGTTTTGCCACAGTAAATATCTAAATGTTTGCCACAGTAAATATCTAAATGTTTGCCACAGTAAATATCTAAATGTTTGCCTGATATTGAAATCTATAATATAATACGCAAGACCATTTTAACAGTTTTGGATCATTCTGACCGTTCCTTTTCTTTTGATCTGTACTGCTGACCACCTTTTTAAAAATCTTTTTATTTATCCCACTGCCTCCTTTCCTTTCTCTCCTTTGAATTCCATCTCATTTCTTCCCGATCTGGCAACTCCTCCTATCTTTCAACTTTTTTTGCTGTTCACCTCCACATCCCAGTCCTTGTCTGTCCAATTGCAACAGGTACTTGTCTCTTGTGGCTATTTGTGCCACACACCTGCCATTCCCCATCAGCATTTAGCTGTGGACTTAGTTTGACTACCTTCTTTGTATTTACCCAATGCCGAGCTTCGCAAGGTCATTTTATGCTCAGGTCCAGTCAACAACCATACACACATTGTACTAAATATTGCTTATAAGGAATGAATTCCATAAATTCAAAAGCAATGAAGGTCACCATCTTTGTTAGAAGTGGCTGTGGGCTGGCTATCTACACAGCAGTCATATTCGGGGGTGGGAAAGCCCAGTGAAAGGCCTCCAAACTCTATCTAAATGTTCCCATGCTACGCTCAGATCACATCTAGTGTTTAAATAAGGAATTAAGATATATAATACATTCATAGACAGAGCCAGTTTAAGGATCTGCAGGGCCTGTAGCACAAATAACAGTAGGCCCCCTTCTCAGGATATATATTTTGCAACCCCTTGGGGAGAGGGGGAAAAATTACCTGGGGAGCCCCCTGAAGCACGGGGACCGTAGAACGTGCAATGTGTGCTACTAGGATAAACCGGCTCTGCTCATAGGTATAACTGATGCCACCTTTCGTCGGAGGCTGAAATAATTTGCCCTCAGATTTTTAATGGTAACACAAATGTTTGCCATAAAAAAAATTAATCTTTGTATTTCAGAAATGTTCAATCACGGGGAGATCTGACACCCACAGACCCCAGTTTGAAATGTCTTTCATTGCTCAAGAGTTGCCAAAAGATGATGTTTTAATAAAAAGAGTATGGTAAAATAATGCTTTTAAAAGTATTGGGCGTTATCTTTCCGGACTTGACAAAGGCAAAATGTTTAATCAGACTGAGTCTTCATGGGTTTCAAAAGTATGAGAATTATTTGATTTGTGTTGCCAGTTTTAATGTACTGTATCTAATTTATAACAAGTGTGGGAGGCACTGAAATATGTTTTGATGCTGGAGTTACTGGGTTACTGAGAGTTCTTCAAAGATATAAATAAGGCCAAATTGTTTAATTTTATTATTGTTGAACCACCCTTTTCATATGACCATTGAGAATCATAATTATGCTACATGCACCTGCTGTTCAAATGAATCTGGCTTCTCAAGATCTGTATTTGCACACAGCACCATACCTTCCACATATACAGACTCTTGAGTTTTCTTGATGGAATACCAGCTGTGTATCTTAATGGTCTTAATGAGGCCACACACGGACACTACTGGTGTCAGTGGTGTCGTTGTTAAGCCATCGGACATACAGCTGGTAGGTACAGGGTTCACAGCCCGGTACCTCCTCCCACTCAAGTTTTAACGACTCAGTGGGTAGGTGTAAGGCCACTAAACCCTCTTCTCACTCACTAACAACTAACAACTAACAACTAACCTACTGTCCTGGACAGATAACCCAGACAGTTGAGGTGTGTGTGCCCAGGACAGCATGCTTGAACCTTAATTGGATATAGGCACAGAAATAAGTTCAAATGAAGGAAGGAAGGAAGAAAGCAAATGTTCAACACATTTTATTTATGGTCATATGGCATCGGACATATGGTTAAACACCACACAGATATGGAAGGAGGAAACCCTCTGTCGCCACTTCTTGGGCTACTCTTTTCAATTAGCAGCAAGGGATCTTTTATATGCACCATCCCATAGACAGGATAGCACATACCACGGCCTTTGATGTACCAGTCGTGGTGCACTGGCTGGAGCAAGAAATAGCCCACTGATGGGGCTCGATCCCACACCAACCGCGCATAGAGCGAGCACTCGAATGAATGATTCAATCAAGGACACTTACTTGTAGATGGCCTTTTGAACTTTTACATATTTATCTAAATAGTCTGATCCTCTTTTCTTTCTCTTATTTATTTTTGGAGTGTCCTATCAAGATGCTCCAAATTATGTACGTTTTCTTTTAAGCAGTCAATTATTGTTTAATTTTGGCTTGTTAAATATTTTATTCAGGCTTTTTTTTTCACTAAATGTTATTCCATATTGTCCATAATTAACCTGCTATTATTTCCCCTCCTATGTCAGAGTGTACTAACAAAGAACTTGTTTGAATTTTAATTTGATATATATATATTAAACTACATTAAGAGTACATTAAACTAGTTCTACCTACCTATTAGTGGTTGACGACTGGTATATACTCATGTATCATTGTTAGTATTATTGTCATATTAGTGGTTGACGACTGGTATATACTCATGTATCATTGTTAGTATTATTGTCATATTAGTGGTTGACGACTGGTATATACTCATGTATCATTGTTAGTATTATTGTCATATTAGTGGTTGACGACTGGTATATACTCATGTATCATTGTTAGTATTATTGTCATATTAGCGACTGGTATTACTCATTATCATTGTTAATTATTGTCTATTGGACGACTGGTATATAATGTATCATTGTTAGTATTATTGTCATATTAGTGACGATGGTATATCTTAGTAGATGTTAGTATTATTGTCTATTAGTGGTTGACGACTGGTAGTACTCATGGATCATTTTAGTATTATTGCATATTAGTGGTTGACCTGGTATATACCCACAGAGTATTATTGTAATTAGTGGTTGACGACTGGTATATACCATGTATCATTGTTAGTATATTGTCAGTTAGTGGTGACGACTATATACTGGTATCATTGAAGTATCCCATATAGGGCCGACTGCTCATGTATCATTGGTATTATTGTCATATTAGATTGACGAATATACCACACATCAGTATTATTGTCATATTAGTGGTTGACGACTGGTATATACTCATGTCCCAGTATTATTGTCAGATTAGTGGTGACGATGAATATACTAAGTATCAGTTTTTATTGTCAGACGACTGGTATATACTCATGTATTTGTGCTATTAGTGGTTGACGACTGGTATATACTCATGTCATTGTTAGTATTATTGTCATATTAGGGTTTTGGTACTCATGCATAGTTTAGTCAACATATACTCATGTATCATGTTAGTATTATTGTCATATTAGTGCACGACTGGTATATACATGTATCATTGTTAGTATTATTGTCATATTAGTGGTTGACGACTGGTATATACTCATGTATCATTGTTAGTATTATTGTCATATTAGTGGTTGACGACTGGTATATACTCATGTATCATTGTTAGTATTATTGTCATATTAGTGGTTGACGACTGGTATATACTCATGTATCATTGTTAGTATTATTGTCATCAGTATAGCTTCCAAGTACATGTATTGCAATTTGCAGTGTGCAAAGTTAGTGGGGGTTTTAACGATACCACAAGAGCACATTGATTTATTAATCATCGGCTATTGGATTTAAAACTTTTTCTAATTTTGACATTTAGTCTTAGAGATGAAACCTGCTATATTTTTCGATTAGTACCCAGGGATCTTTTATATGCACCATCCCACAGACAAGTAACACATACCATGGCCTTTGATATACCAGTTGTGGTGCACTAACTGGAACAAGAAGTATCCCAATGGGCCCGCTGACGGGGATCGATCCTAGATCAACCACACATCAAGCAAGTGCTTTACCACTGGGCTATGTCCCACCCCATTGCAGAGTGCATGAATATTAAGCAGCTTTATAGACAACAAAATGAATTCTGCTTCATATAATTAGTTAGGTCAGGTCAGGTCATAGGGTTTTACGTGCATATTCAGAACAAGCTGTTGTAGTGCACGCCTGTCATGGGCACAAGAGCCAGCCTTGGTCGGCTCCTCCGTCCATGACAGGAAAGGTGGGGGGGGGGGGAGAGTGGAGGGACCACCTGTGCTGGCAGGTGCAAGGGAGCACCAGCAGCCCGACCAAGGTCGGTAGCAGGTGGGGGAGGGTGGTGGTGGTGCTATGGAATTTTGAATGGAGCAGTTAATATGTCAAAGAGAAAAAGGTGCGCAATTTTGATTGAGGAATTTGGGCGCAATTTTGAACGGTCAGTCAAAAAGAAAATGGCGGAGCTAGTATAGGTTTTGATAATTAATTGATATAGATAGGACTTTATACTACTACACGTCTGTTAAAAATTGTCTTTTAATATTACATTAAAGGTTTACTTTAAATGCTAATAGTTTTGAAATATTACCCAAAATTCATAATCAGTAATCATTTTCGTAAAATATTAAATTTGTACCAATCTTGCTAGAATATCACATTAAATTCATGGTCGGTACTAGTTTTTCAAGAATATCACAGTAAATTCATGGTCAGTACTAGTTTTCCTAGAATACCATAGTAAATTCATGGTCAGTACTAGTTTTCTTAGAATACCATAGTAAATTCATGGTCAGTACTAGTTTTCTTAGAATATCACAGTAAATTCATGGTCAGTACTAGTTTTTCTAGAATACCATAGTAAATTCATGGTCAGTACTAGTTTTCCTAGAATACCATAGTAAATTCATGGTCAGTACTAGTTTTCCTAGAATATTACAGTAAATTCATGGTCAGTACTAGTTTTCCTAGAATATCACAGTAAATTTATGGTCAGTACTAGTTTTCCTAGAATATCACAGTAAATTCATGGTCAGTACTAGTTTTCCTAGAATACCATAGTAAATTCATGGTCAGTACTAGTTTTCCTAGAATACCATAGTAAATTCATGGTCAGTACTAGTTTTCCTAGAATATCACAGTAAATTCATGGCCGGTACTAGTTTTTCTAGAATATCACATTAAATTCATGGTCGGTACTAGTTTTTCTAGAATATCACATTAAATTCATGGTCAGTACTAGTTTTCCTAGAATACCATAGTAAATTCATGGTCAGTACTAGTTTTCCTAGAATATCACAGTAAATTCATGGTCAGTACTAGTTTTCCTAGAATATTACAGTAAATTCATGGTCAGTACTAGTTTTCCTAGAATACCATAGTAAATTCATGGTCAGTACTAGTTTTCTTAGAATACCATAGTAAATTCATGGTCAGTACTAGTTTTCTTAGAATATCACAGTAAATTCATGGTCAGTACTAGTTTTCCTAGAATATTATAGTAAATTCATGGTCAGTACTAGTTTTCCTAGAATACCATAGTAAATTCATGGTCAGTACTAGTTTTCCTAGAATATTACAGTAAATTCATGGTCAGTACTAGTTTTCCTAGAATATCACAGTAAATTCATGGTCAGTACTAGTTTTCCTAGAATATTACAGTAAATTCATGGTCAGTACTAGTTTTCCTAGAATATTACAGTAAATTCATGGTCAGTACTAGTTTTCCTAGAATATCACATTAAATTCATGGTCAGTACTAGTTTTCCTAGAATATCACAGTAAATTTATGGTCAGTACTAGTTTTCTTAGAATATCACAGTAAATTTATGGTCAGTACTAGTTTTCTTAGAATATCACAGTAAATTTATGGTCAGTACTAGTTTTCTTAGAATATCACAGTAAATTTATGGTCAGTACTAGTTTTCCTAGAATATCACAGTAAATTTATGGTCAGTACTCATTATGTTTTGTTTCATAAAGGATTGTTTAGTACAAGCACTAATTTTTCGAATAATACTTTGGAATATTGCTAGAAATTATTGGGCAGTATTAATTGGTTAGAACATTATATCATATTTTTGTTTATTAATTAATTTTGAGGACTTCTTGATTTTTTTTATTAAAACAGTCTATTTAATATTTTTTTCTCAAATTTCTTGGAAAAATACAAGAATTTATTGGTTTCAACAATTTTTACTAGAATATCCATTATATATATATGAAATGTTAGGTTAATGATAATATTCCTAAAATAATTGACCTCCTCAAATTAGTCTCACCCTGGATGTTCCCGGAATACAGTGTCCAGTGAATGTTAAATAAAATAAAATGTCTTTCTGTTTGCCTGGCTGTAGTAGGACTCTTGAAAGCACTGAGTGACAAATGAACGGCTAACATGATTGTTTATGGCTTATTTAAGAAGATGTCACTTCCACTGCCAGTTGGCGGTGTGCGTGTTCCGTTCTATGACTTGTTTTCAAGACGTACACAATCCGCTTAGCTTAAATCAGATAGCAGGCCAATTGAATAGTGTAGATGATGCTATTTCCAGATTGGAAGATTTGCCGGGGGAATAAAGCTCTGTATCAGTGGAGCAGGGAGGGTTTACGTTCTCTTATCCTCCGATTCCATGATTCTTTAGTGTTCGGATTTGTGGTTCCAGGCCCGATGGCCGCTTAGATAGGAGTATAATAAAACATTTAGGATTGATTCCTTATTTTTTATGCGCGACATTAAATGGAGGATATTGTCAGAGAAGTGACAGAAAGTGAGATGCAAAGTGTGAAATTTTAAATGTTTGTTTAATTGACAGAGTAGTTTTGTTTTCATGAATTCATGAATTTATTTACAATTCCACAGATATTTATTTATTTATTACAATTTATTTTGTCCATCTTTCAAGTATTAATTAGTCTGTCTGTTTGTATAGTCATTCATCCATCCATTTGATATTCATTCATCCATTTATCTTTCTATCTATTCATCAGTCCATTCATCCATCCATCCATCTATCTATCCATCCCATTGTCCATCCATCTATCATATCATTCATCCTTTCAACATTCATCCATGCATCCCTCCACCCATTTATAACCATCCATCCATCCATCCATCCATCCATCCATCCATCCATCCATCCATCCATCCATCCATCCATCCATCCATCCATCCATCCATCCATTCATCCATCCATCCATGCATCTCTCCACCCATTTATAACCCTCCCTCCCTCCCTCCCTCCCTCCCTCCCATCCATCCATCCATCCATCCATCCATTTATTCATCCATCCATCTATTCATCAATATTTAATGTCATTTAAGTTGAATTTCACCCTTATAAACTAACTCAAAACACAATTATTTGTAATGGAAACATAAGCCCAAACATCATTTTCATTACGTCTGTTCACAATTTTCAATTTCAAGGAATATTCTCTGTTGCTATCATGCACCGTCATAAAAGTGTATTTATCAAAAACTTTCACTGTGCAAGAAATATTTTTTTTAGACATTTTTATTCATTTATAAGAGCACATTGATATATTTATCATCGACTATTGGATGTCAAACATTTGGAAATATTGACATATTATAGTCTTAGTAGCTAGGGATCTTTTATATGCACCATCCCACAGACAGGTTAGCACATACCATGGCCTTTGATATACCAGTCATGGTGCACTGTCTGGAACAAGAAATAACCCAATGGGCCACTGTCAGGAATCGATCCTAAACCGACCACACATCAAGCAGGCGCTTCACCACTGGGCTACATCCTTGCCCTGTTGACCGGCCTCGGTGGCATCGTGGTTAGGCCATCGGTCTACAGGCTGGTAGGTACTGGGTTCGGATCCCAGTCGAGGCATGGGATTTTTAATCCAGATACCGACTCCAAACCCTGAGTGAGTGCTCCGCAAGGCTCAGTGGGTAGGTGTAAACCACTTGCACCGACCAGTGATCCATAACTGGTTCAACAAAGGCCATGGTTTGTGCTATCCTGCCTGTGGGAAGCGCAAATAAAAGATCCCTTGCTGCTAATCGGAAGAGTAGCCCATATAGTGGCGACAGCGGGTTTCCTCTCAAAATCTGTGTGGTCCTTAACCATATGTCTGACGCCATATAACCATAAATAAAATGTGTTGAGTGCGTTGTTCTTTACTTCCCCTGTTGCTATCATCTACCCTTCATAAAAGTGTACCAGTACATCAAAAACATTGATTGTACAAGAAATATTTTAATGGACATTTTTGTACATTATAAAGGAAGGAAATGTTTTATTTAACGACGCATTCAACACATTTTATTTACACATTATAAAGATGCTAATATAAGTTTTAGCTGTGAACTATTTCCACTAACTAACGTAGTGTTATGCAGCTTAAAAAGAGAGCCACCATTCTCGAAGTGTCACAAAACGTCTCTGAAGAACAACAACGGTTTTGACTGAAATTGGATTTATATTCATGGTGCCAAATCGCTCTATTGCCTTCATGATGGCTGCCATGATCTCTTAATATTTCCTTGACAACTCGGATAATTTAAAAGCGGATTTCTCCGCAGAATATAATGACACCGTCGAACCCAATTGCATGCTGGTGTACGATAGGGTCATCTTTCTAGAAGATGTCCTGTTGACTTTGTCGGATAATGACCATTCCATTGCCGGATGGGAGCCAGGAGTCCACAACGGAGTCATCATTTACATAAAGAGGAAATGGGGGATGTTATATAATACACTGTGGGGACTTTCCGTCTGCGAGGTTTTTGTTTTTAATAATCCACGTAGGGAACTGACAGGAATGCCATAATTGTATAGTGAACATGTAGATGGGTTTTTTTTGTTTTCAAATGATCTCATGAATATTCATATATATGCAGATGAGTTATGATTACTGTAATGGGTTAGATGCATAAAGTGGTCATGGGTCTGTTATGATATTGTGTAGGGGGGACATAGCCCAGTGGTAAAGTGATTGCTAAAGATGCATGGTGAGCCCATTGGGCTATTTCTAGTTCCAGCTAGTGAATCAGGACTGGTATATCAAAGGCCATGGTATGTACTATCCTGTCTATGGGATGGTGCAGATAAAAGATCCATTGCTACTAATCAAAAAGAGTAGCCCATGCAGTGGTGACAGAGGGTTTCCTCCCTCTATATATGTGTGGTCCTTAACTATATGTCCGATGCCATATAGCCGAAAACAAAATGTGTTGACTGTGATGTTACACAACTTCCTTCTTGTTATGATATTATGAACGGCGGTATATAGCCCAGTGGTAAAGCATTCACCTGATGCACGGTCGGTCTAGGATCGATCTCCGTTAGTGAGCCCAGTGGTAAAGCATTCACCTGATGCACGGTCGGTCTAGGATCGATCTCCGTTAGTGAGCCCAGTGGTAAAGCATTCACCTGATGCACGGTCGGTCTAGGATCGATCTCCGTTAGTGAGCCCAGTGGTAAAGCATTCACCTGATGCACGGTCGGTCTAGGATCGATCTCCGTTAGTGAGCCCAGTGGTAAAGCATTCACCTGATGCACGGTCGGTCTAGGATCGTCCCCCGTTAGTGAGCCCAGTTGTAAAGCATTCACCTGATGCACGGTCGGTCTAGGATCGATCTCCGTTAGTGAGCCCAGTGGTAAAGCATTCACCTGATGCACGGTTGGTCTAGAATAGATCCCCATTAGTGAGCCCATTGGGCTATTTCTAGTTCCATCCAGTGAATCAGAACTGGTATATCAAAAGCCGTGGTATGTGCTATCCTGTCTGTGGGAGGGTGCAGATAAAAGATCCCATGCTACTAATGGAAAAATTTTGCAAGAATGAATAGAATAGAATATATGAATGTCACCCCAGCACAAAAATGCACATCGGCTATTGGGTGTAAGTCAGAATTACCTATTGTTTGTAACCGATGATCAATAAATATTCTGCTGCTTTCGCTTTTCATTAATTTTGGTGACTGGGGGTAAAATGGTACATCTTACATTCATCAAACATATGGTCATTTTGACACAGTCATAGAGAGGAAACCTGCTACGTTTTTCCAATAGAAGCAAGGGATCTTTTATATGCACCATCCCACAGACAGGATAGCGCATACCACAGCCTTTGATACACCAGTCGTGGTGCACTGGCTAGAGCGAGAAATAGCCCATTAGGCCCACCGACAGGGATCGGTCCTAGTAATGAAGGTTGGATTTCAGAAAGTTGCCTGTACTTGTCTCTCGTTGTTATTTGTGTCATCTCCCATCGGCCATTACTGCGTTCTCAGGCTGACCATTTGAGATGAAGTAAAGTTTGTTTGTTTTATTTAACGACGCCGCTAGAGCACATTGATTTTTTTATCTTATCATCGGCTATTGGATGTCAAACATATGGTCATTCTGACACTGTTTTTAGAGGAAACCCGTTGTCGCCACATAGGCTACTCTTTTTACGACAGGCATCAAGGGATCTTTTATTTGCGCTTCCCACAGGCAGGATAGCACAAACCATGGCCTTTGTTGAACCAGTTATGGATCACTGGTCGGTGCAAGTGGTTTACACCTACCCATTGAGCCTTGCGGAGCACTCACTCAGGGTTTGGAGTCGGTATCTCGATTGAAAATCCCATGCCTCGACTGGGATCCGAACCCAGTACCTACCAGCCTGTAGACCGATGGCCTGCCACGACGCCACCGAGGCCGGTCATTTGAGATGAAGTTCAGTGAAGAGGAAAGGAAGATAATGTTTGTTTAATGACACCACAACACATTGTCTGTTCTTTATCTAACGTGTGCTAGCACAGACATTCGTCCAGACATTGTTAATAACAGCCTTCCAGCCATTATACTGCCAGTGTATTTAATTAGTGCCATGGGGCAGGCCAGCTTTTAGGAAAAAAGATAGAAATATTTTATTTAACGATGCACTCAACACATTTTATTTAAGGTTATATGGAAAGAAAGAAATGTTTTATTTAACGATGCACTCAACACATTTTATTTATGGTTATATGGAAAGAAAGAAATGTTTTATTTAACGGTTATAGGGCGTCAGACCATATATATGGTTAAGGACCACACAGATATTGAGAGGAAACCCGCTGTTGCCACTTCATGGGCTATTCTTTTCGATTAGCAGCAAGGGATCTTTTATATGCACCATCCCACAGACAGGGTAGTACATACCACAACCTTTGATATACCAGTTGTGGTGCACTGGCGAGAAATAGCCCAATGGGCCCATCGACGGGGATTGATCCCACACTGACCATGCATCGAGCGAGCGCTGTACCACTGGGCTACATCCAGCCACAACTTTAGGAGGCCATGTATCTAGAGTAGTGGTTTTTAAAAACATTTTGTCCCATGCCCTCCTTAAAGAGACTGTTTACTGTTTTTTTGCCATTATAACATGTTTTCGACCATTATCATCCATTACAGGCCTTTGTAGGAGATATCGCTAGCACTATAATTGGCGACATCTCTTGCGATATTCTCCTAGGAGACATCACTTCCTTATTTACGTCACTGTGTATGTTTGAACGCTAAACCTATCATTAGTGACGTCACGCCACTGTTTTTATGCTAGTTAATGAGTATGCCGCTGCCAAATATAGTGACATTCAACCCACATTACTGACATTTTTTACAATTGTCACAAATGAAAAGAATGATAATGGATGATAAAGAGAATACCCCCTCATGTCTTGTGTTATCATAATTTATCAATACTCTTTGAGAAAAAGTATAAAAATCCTCTGTAAGCCTCGAATTTCATATCCTCAATTTAGAGCTCGTTTAATGACTAAACCTACTCATTAAACTTGAGTTTGTTAGAGGTTAATGAGTGAAATTGATGTAGTTGCAGGGCTTGAAATTAACAATTTGTCTTCCACAGCAATTTTAAAACTACTTACTGTAGGTGAAAAGGCCCACTGGCACTGATGGCAATTTTAAGCCTGCTTATGGCAATTTTAAGCCTGCCTATGGCAATTTTAAGCCTGCCTATGGCAATTTTAAGCCTGCCTATGGCAATTTTAAGCCTGCCTATGGCAATTTTAAGCCTGCCTATGGCAATTTTTAGCCTGCCTATGGCAATTTTTATTTAAGTGACTTGTTGACGGTTATTTTGCTGTATGTAGACATATTTCAAATGTCCATACATTAAATACTGGTAGATAATGTACACCAGGAGCATACACTTTGCCATTTTGGAGGCAATTTATATCTCAATGACAGCAATTGTCGTCAGTGCCGTCGTTAAGTTCGAGCCATGCAGACGTCTGTAGTGGTCTTGTATCCTTTTCATTTCAACTCATTTCTGTGCTTATATCCAATTAAGGTTCACGCACGCTGTCCTGGGCACACACTTCAGCTATCTGGGCTGTCTGTCCGGGACAGTGGGTTAGTTGTTAGTTGGTTAGTGGTTAGTGAGAGAGAAGAGGGTGTAGTGGACCTTACACCTACCCCTTGAGCCCCCTAAGAACTCGCTCTGGGTTGGAGCAGGTACACGGCTGCAAATCCTGTATCTACCAGCCTATAGTCTGATGGTTTAACCACTGCACCACCGAGACTGGTGTCTTGCATCCTTGACAATTAAAGATAAAGTCTGTTTTGTTTAATGACACCACTAGAGCACATTGATTTATATCAAACATTTGGTAATTCTGACATACATATATAGAGAAGAAATCCACCACTTTTTTCAGTGAATAGCAAAGGATCATTTATATGCACCATCCCACAGACAGGATAGTACATACCACAACCTTTGATATACCAGTCGTGGTGCACTGGCTAGAATGAGAAATAGCCCAATGGGCTCATCAGTGGGGATCGATCCTAGACTGACCACGCATCAGGCGAGCGCTTTACCATCCCGCCCCTTACAAGTTTGAAGTCTGATGATCTAACCACTACACCACCATGTCTGGCTAGATTTATTTCAGTTTCGTTTCAACTTATTTTCATGCTTATATTCAATTAAGTTTCAAGCAAACTATCCTGGGCACACACCTCGGCTATCTGGGCTGTCTGTCCAGGATGGTGGGTTAGTTGTTAGTGGTTAGTGAGAGAAAGAAGTGGGTGTAGTGGTCTTACACCTATCCATTGAGTCATTAAAACTTGCTCTGGGTGGGAGCCGGTACTGGGCTACGAACCCTGTACCTACCAGCCGTAATTATGTCTGAGGGGCGAGACGTAGCCCAGTGGTAAAGTGTTCGCTTGATGCGTGGTCGGTCTGGGATCGATCCCTATCGGTGGGCCCATTGGGCTATTTCTCGTTCCAGCCAGTGCTCCACAACTGGTATATCAAAGGCTGTGGTATGTACCATCCTGTCTGTGGGATGGTGCATATAAAAGATCCCTTGCTGCTAATCAGAATGGGTAGCCCATGAAGTGGTGACAGCGGGTTTCCTCTCAAAATCTGTGTGGTCCTTAACCATATATATGGTCTGATGCCCTATAACCATAAATAAAATGTGTTGAGTGCATCGTTAAATAAAACATTTCTTTCTTTAAATATATTTGATGGCTTAACCATGACACCACTGAAACCCTGCTGTCTAGCTAGAGAACAATTAAACTGCATGTTCCGTCAGAAATATGACGCCAGAGGCCGTTCAGTTCTTAATGGCTGCATTAACCTGCACAGCACTGCGCCATTTTACAGTTGCCGTACCCTAATCTATATATCACCCGGATTGTGTCCGCTGCTATGAATTATTACTCAGTCAATTAACAAACAACAGTTCTATGAGTATTGATGACTGCTAGTTTCCACTTCACGAGGCAATGGAATTGCCAACGCACATCAAACGAGTTCTCTGATTAGTCCCCTCAGTAGTACTCGAATCAGGCTCACTTGATAAGCTCAGAGGTGAAGTGGCCAAATGTTGGGTATTAGTAGCAAGATATTCGTCTTCTGAGCATAGGTGTATTGTCACTTAAGTCTAAAGTGTTTAGAGTATCATGATTACTTACTAAACATAGCGGCAGAAGTAAAATGTTAATGTAACAAAAAAAAACAAAAAAATGCTTCATCATAAAATGGTTTATATTGTTATAGAAAAAAAAAACATAAATAAAAATAACCAACTAACCAACCAACCAACCAACCAAATAAATATAAAAAAAAAATAATAATAATAATAAAAAAAATAAAATAAAAAAAATAAAAAAATAATAAGTAAAATAAAATAAAAATTATTCATGTAATTCATTTTAAATAATAATATATTAAGTAAATAAAAAAAAAGATAATAATAAATAAAATAAAATAAATAAATAAAATAAAATATTGGTGAACCCCTTGACTTTTTTCCATTCCAACCAGTACCCCACAACTGGTATTTTATAGGCTGTGGTATGTGGTGTGCTGTCTGTGGGGAAAATGAATATAAAATATCCTTTACCTCTAATGGAAAAATGTGGCGATCGTCGGAAGATAGTGTCAGAATTATCAATTGTTTGACATTCAGTAAGCTGATGATTAATTAATTAATAAATATGATCTACCTGTGTTACTTCACAAAACAAATTTTCATCAACAAAAAACCAATAGATAAGCTTTTCCCGTGACAGCTTTTGTCAAGTTTTATTCATAGATTCATGAACTTGAAAGATATGACAGCTGATAATAATACAGTGGTGTAGGAAGGTGCCAAAACGTGTGTGTGTGTGTGGGGGGGAGGCACACTTTTATATTTACACACTTTTACACTATTATAAAGCAAATATAAAGCAGCCTTGCCCCCCGCTTCCTGTGCCAGTGTAAAATGAGCAGTAACAAATGCACAGTCTGTACATGCGATGACTATAATTTTCTAATGAATATTAATTATGAGCTGTATCAGTTATCGACACACTTGAATGCTCCTAATTAACAGAAATAACTAGTGTTCTTTCCAAACAGAGAGAGAGAGAAGCATTGTCAAGTAGGAAACACACACACACACACACGTTAATATTGTTATTGATTCGCAAGCCTGGAGTTGCAATACGTGCTCGCTTTGTTACAACAACCAATACTTTCAAAACAGTAGGAAGCGCTAGCTTTTATACATGCTTCCAAAGGTCTACTCACAACTTTATAGGACTGCATGACACCCATTAACGGTCAAGTCATTGCGAGCAGTCCTACATCCACTCTTTGCCTCTATGAAATGTTTATTTGATTTTCTTAGTCAAGTAAGTGCGTGTTGGTTATAAAGACGTAGACTAGAGATGGTGTAATTCCAGCTGGCCGAGTATCAAAGTGTGTTGGTTATCAACTGATTGACTCGGCGTGGTTTAAAAAAAATAAAAAAATAAAAAAATAAATTCAGAAACGTTTGATGTCTGAGACTGATTTGTTTGAGAAGTTCTGAAGCGTTGTCATTGTTGCGTGCGGGAATCACTAAACGACACAATGTGCATGGTTTGTGATTATTCGGGAAACCTTCGGCATGGATTTACTGCCGTAACTCATACGGGAGCTTTTGAAGTCTTAGCCACGTGCTGGAAATTATCTGAGTTTTGAACCAAGTCATGTGACATCTTGAGATTCATTTGATAAACTGGGATGCAGTTGTCAGGAAAATGTCATAAACAGAGGATGTTGGGAGTTTTTGTACAGAAAATTATAGACTTGATAATTTCACAAAACAAATTTAAGAACTTAGTCAAAGTTATTAATTGGATGCATTAATTTTTTTTAATTAATTCATCATGTCAAAAGAACAGCCATATTAAATAACATTTATTATTATTGATATTAATTATTATTGTATGCTCACAGTTCATTAAAATGTAACTCTAAAAGTTGAAAGTATGACAAACTGATTCTACTTTAGAACTGTTAAGTTTACATATTTAGAAAACCTGCATTTTACGGCCATAATGGATTCTAAAGGCTGAGAAATACTTTCTAAACAACTATCTTTATTTAAGACTTGAAAACTGGTGCGAGGTATAACAATGGTGGTTCTTACAAAACATGCCATGACGGTAGTGCTAGGGAAACAAACTCTGGTAGTTCCTAGTAAAATTCGAAAGTGTATTCGGACGCACAAGCTGGCACTTCTGTGTGTTTCTCTCGGATTATTCTGGTGTTTGTTTGCTGTGGTCATGATTCTCCAGTATTCATGGCTAATTCAACAAGGTAATTTTGTTTATTTACATCATGGTTTTCCATTGTTTTAGATAAGCAAAGATGTCATGTCTCTATATTTCTTAGATACACAAAGTTAAAGGTTGTGTTGTTTACGACACCATTGGAGCATATCAGATATTTGGTAATTCTAAAAATGTTTTTAGTTTGAACCTCCAGTATTCAGGGCTTGTTCAACAAGGTAGTTTGTTTAATTAATTCACAGAGAATAGTTTTCCATTGTTTTAGATAAGCAAAGGTGTTGTATGTCTATATTTTTAGATTCACAAAGTTAAAGTTTGTGTTGTTTACAAAACCACTAGAGCATGTCAAATATTTGGTAATTTTCAAAATGTAGCTTTCAGTTTGAATATTCAGTATTAATTGAGGGCTTATCCAACAAGGTAATTTTGTTTATTAATTCACACATCATGGTTTTCCATTGTTTTAGATAAGCAAAGATGTCATGTCTCTATATTTCTTAGATACACAAAGTTAAAGGTTGTGTTGTTTACGACACCATTGGAGCATATCAAATATTTGGTAATTCTGAAAATGTTTTTAGTTTGAATATTCAGTATTAATTGAGGGCTTATCCAACAAGGTAATTTTTAAAATTAATTCACAGATAATAATATTCCATTGTCTTAAGATAAACAAAGGTGTTAAGTCAATATTGTTCTAGAAATGTACACAAAGTTAAAGTTTATTTCGTTTAACAGCACCACTAGAGCATATTAATTAATCTTTGGCTGTTGGATGTCAAACATTTGTTACTTCTGACATATAGTTTTCAATTTGATCTTTTAGTATACAACAAGGTAATTTTTTAATTAATTCACAGATAATGATATTCCATTGTTTTAGATAAACAAAGGTGTTAAAGGGACATTCCTGAGTCTGCTGCAATTTTTAAATTGTTATCGACTAACAGAGACTTTTTAACGATTATAATTACATGTCAAATATATTTTTCTGTATAAAATATTACTGGCTGTATATTAAACGTGTTTCTGATCGTTCTAATATTTGTACTAGGTTAAATTTCATTTTATTTCCTAAAATATTGTTTTTTCGTATGTATGATATTATTTGTAGACAAAATCCAGTTTGGGCTTCTTAGAAATATTAAGACGACCAGAAACACATTGAATATACAGACACTGGTATTCTAAACAAGAAAACATATTTAATATGTAAGTTTAATCGTAGAAATATTTTATTAGTCGGAAACATCTTACAATGCAACAAACTCAGGAATGTCCCTTTAATTAAGTCTCTATTGTTTTGCATATACTCAGTTACCATTTATGTTGTTTAACGATTCCACATGAGCATATTGATTAATTAATCATCGACTATTGGATGTCAAACATTAAATTTGGGTAGTTCTGACATATAGTGTTCAGTTTGATCTTTCAGTATTCATGGCTTATTCAACAAGGCATTTTTCATTCAGTTACAGATATTGGTATTCCATTGTTGTAGGTTTGACGACACCACTAGAGCATGTCAAACATTTGGTAATTCTGACATATAGTCTTCAGTTTGTTCTTTTCAGTGGTTTAATTATTGAACAAGATCAATTTCATTCATTCGCAGATAATGGCATTCCATTGTTTTAGATAAACAAAGGTGTCCTGTCTCTATTGTTATAGATACATTTGTAACAGTGTTAAAGTGTGTTATGTTTAACGATACTGCTGGGGCTTATTGATTATTTAATCAATATAAAGGATCCCTTACTGCTAATGGGAAAATATAGTGGGTTTTCTCTAAAGACTAGTAGTCAGAATTACCAAATGTTTGATGTGCAACAGCCAGTGGTTAATTAACCAGTGAATTTTAGTTGTATCATTAAACAAAACTATTTTGACAGTGGGGTTTTATTCATAATTTTCATTTGTGAGTGGTGTTTTATATATAATTTTCATTTGTGACTGGGGTTTTATATATAATTTTCATTTGTGAGTGGGGTTTTATATATAATTTTCATTTGTGAGTGGGGTTTTATATATAATTTTCATTTGTGAGTGGGGTTTTATATATCATTTTAATTTGTGAGTGGTTTTTTGTCCATAATTCTCATTTGTGAGTGGGGTTTTGTCAATAATTCTTCTTTGTGAGTGGAGTTTTGTCCGTAATTTTCATTTGTGAGTGAGTTTTTGTCCATAATTTTCATTTGTGAGTGGGGTTTTGTCCATAATTCTCATTTGTGATTGGGATTTTGTCAATAATTCTCATTTGTGAGTGGGATTTTGTCAATAATTCTCATTTGTGAGTGGGATTTTGTTCATAATTCTCATTTGTGATTGGGATTTTGTCAATAATTCTCATTTGTTATTGGGATTTTGTCAATAATTCTCATTTGTGAGTGGGGTTTTGTCCATAATTCTCATTTGTGAGTGGGATTTTGTCAATAATTCTCATTTGTGAGAGGGATTTTGTTCATAATTCTCATTTGTTATTGGGATTTTGTCAATAATTCTCATTTGTGAGTGGAGTTTTGTCCATAATTCTCATTTGTGAGTGGGTTTTTGTCCATAATTCTCATTTGTGAGTGTTTTTTGTCCATAATTCCATTAAAATTTTGTGACTGGGGTTTTGTCCATAATTCTCATTTGTGAGTGGGTTTTTATCCATAATTCTCATTTGTGAGTGAATTTTTATCCATAATTCTCAATTGTGCGGGTGTTTTGTCCAGTGGGTGTTTGTCCAGTTTTAGGTGGGGGTTTTCGAGTGTGGTTATGTCCTAAATTCATTTTAATTAGGCAGTATAGTATCACACCATGTAGGTAATGCATGGTGTTGTACCTAAAGTGTTTTATCTGCTTTACTTAAATTCCTAATATTATGGTAGGTAGCAGATTGTAATTTGGCGACATAGAGTGCTAACCTAGGATGTGGTTGGTCATAGAATCATTGTTTCTCATCAGATCAGGATCAGTTTTCTTTTGAAGGTCTCATTAATCTGTTTAAAACATGTCTTACTGTTGCACATTAATTGTCATGAGGCCTTTATAAAACATAAGAAACGAATGTGATAAAGTGTGTTCCCTTACACTGAAGTATATTCAAAGTGAGGTGTAATATATGGTGTAGTGCACTCATCCAAATATTAGGGGCGAGACGTAGCCCAGTGGTACAGCGCTCACTCGATGCACGGTCAGTGGGTCCATTGGACTATTTCTCGTTCCAGCCAGTGAACCACAACTGGTATATCAAAGGCTGTGATATGTCTGTGAGATGGTGCACATAAACGATCCCATGCTGCTAATCGAAAAGAGTAGCCCATGAAGTGGTGACAGTGGGTTTCCTCTCTCAATATCTGTGTGGTCCTTAACCATATGTCCGACGCCATATAACCATAAATAAAATGTGTTGAGAGCGTCATTAAATAAACCATTACCTTCCTTCTGTTATTTCTTTTACGTTCATCAGGGTATGAACCAAAACAATTTTCCGCAAACTTATGTGCGAACGGCTTAGCCGAATTTCTTTTCATACTCTGATGAATGTAAAAGAAATAACACACAATTCTTAAATGTATACAATAAACTGTGAGACGTTTTAAATTACATTTGGGAATCTTTTTATGGGTGTATTATGTATATCATGTAAAAAGTCTTAATGATGCTTAAAGGTCCTATGTCAAAGTTGAAACTACAATATTTGGTTATTTTCACATTTATTTGTAATAAATAATTACAAATTAATATAGCACATGCATAATCTTTCCATAATTAACTCAAGAATAATAAGTTTAAATTCTTGTATTGGACGACAAGAGGGATTTCCCGAATAATTTTAAAGTCTTGTATTGGACGACAAGAGGATTTCCCGAATAATTTGTGGCTAAATATAGCATGGTCACCATCTTTGTTTCTTTTGTCAGTTGTCTGCAAAGAATTATGGGAAAAACTTAGTGTGTTGAATGTGAACACATAAAACTGTGACATCATTAGTTAATGTGTGTAACACATTCTCAAGATTCCCACATAAAATGCATTTAAAAAAAGAAGTACCGGTAAATGGAATTATTTGGTTGTAATTTTTCAAAGGCACATAGCTGAAGGTATAAACTTAATTTTCAAAGCAAAAAATTTATAAATATTTTTTAGCAGGAACTGCCATTATTGCAACTTTGACATTTAACAGTAATGTGTGATAACACATTTTGTATAGAAAATTAGCAATAATTTTGTTTTATATTCACACGACTAAAACACATCAGCAAGAAAAAACTAATTTCAGAAATTACACACTAATGTATAGATGCTATAATTGCCTGGTTAATATGTGGCTTTTGGCGGTGGTTTCCATCATGGCATCATTCAGCAGTGCTCAAGATGCCAAGTGAAATAAAAAATCTAATAATAGAAATCTAATACAGTAACTATGGTTATTTTAGGCTTGGTTATTTCAGAATAAAACCTGTTGTCTCCTGCAGCTACACAATGTAACAATGTAATTTTGTGATCTGTCATGAGTTTTCACCAAATGAACAATGACTGACTGAATTAAGGTACACTGTTGTGTGTTTTAGGGAACGTATATTTTTGGATTTTTATGCCAAGCATAATAATGGTTGAGGGACGCAGCCCAGTGGTAAAGTGCTTGCCTGATGCATGGTCGGTTTGGGATCAATCGGTGGACTGTTTTCTCGTTCCAGCCAGTGCACCATGACTGGTACTTCAAAGGCTGTGGTATGTGCTATCCTGTCTGTGGGATGGTGTATATAAAAGATCCCTTGCAACTAATGGGAAAATGTAGCAGGTACATGTATTCTCTCTATGACTAGGTAAAAAATTACCAAATGTTTGACATCCAGTAGCCGATGATTAATAAAACATTGTGCTCTAGTGGTGTCGTTAAACAAAAACAAACTTTTTTAAGGTCAAAACCCAACAAATATATAGAATGTCTGGTTAGATTTGTTTTCTTTTTGAAATACAAAAGGTGGAGAGATATATATATATATATACTGTTCAAAATAATTAGTGGATATTCAAATATAACACAATACAACAGAGACGTATGAATATTTATTGCAATAATAATTGATGGTAAAACACAAGCACTCATGTGACAAGCAACTGGCATTAAAGATTATAGCCAGGATAGTAATGTAGGTCCGGAGGAGACACAGACAGGCAACAGAGGTGATGCTTCTCAATTTGACATTTTAAATCATTGCATTAGTAACGGGTAAAACCCTCCGCGTTTCACCAAGCACGCACAAATCCAACGTGGCATGCTCCTGATTAAATGTCCATTGTAAACTGACTGCGAGTGTGTTCTGTATTGTGATTGGTTAATTACATTATTTTTCCGGGATCAAATAGACAATAACATCCGGAAAGCTAATGACATCATTAGAAAATGATGTCATTAGCAACTGGAAGAGGCGAAGTTCACGATTCAAGTGTCTACAGTTAGATTGTAGCCAAATATATAGTTAGTGCCATAGAAAAACTATTCAGTTTACAATGGACATAACCATATGGAGTTTTTAGATTTGTGGGTGTTATTGTCTATTTGATGCCCGCAAATGTTTCATTTTTGACCTCGGGCTAACGCCTTCAGTCAAACATGACATTTGCGGGATCAAATATAGACAATAACACCCGCAAATCTAAAAACTCCATATGGTTATCTCCTAATTAACATTTTTGGGGATCCTGTCCCATTCCTCTTGTAGAGTGGTGCCTAATTCAGCCAAGTTGATTGGCTGACGTTGACGTTCTTGCAGACGTTGTCTGATGATGTCCCACATGTGCTCAATAGGTGAAAGGTCTGGGCTTAGGGCTGGCCATGGAAGTGTGGTGATGTTCTATTGATGCAGATATGCAGTGACCAGTAGACTCCGGTGAGCACGGGCGTTGTCGTCCTGAAAAAAAAATGGTGTCCAGTCTGATGTGCGAAGGGCACAACGATTGGTGCAAGAATGTTGTCATGGTAGTACTGGCCAGTGATCCTCCCATGAACAATATGCAGCTGGGTTCTGGTAGTCATGGTGATGCCACCCCACACCATAACAGACCCTCCTCCAAATCGGTAATGAGGAAGAACATTGACGTTGGCGTAGCATTCACTGGGACGTCACCAGACACACTGTGGTTGATCATTGAAGTCTAGGGTGAATCTGGTCTTGTCTGAAAACATTACCTGAGCCAAACACCCAATGTGTTCGATTTGTACACCATTGATGTCTGGCAGCAATGTGTCTCCCAGTTAAATGTGGCGTAATATAGGGTCAACATGTGTGGATGTTACTTCTATGCAGTCTGTTACGAATAGTCTGACCAGACATTGTAACGCCAGTTGTAACAGAGTTCTCTCGTGTAAGTCCTAATGAAGCAGTCCTGAACTGGAGTTATGGCCCTTGACCGTCCTGAACAGGAACGATCATCCACATTTCTGGTTTGTCGATATCTGGCCCACATTCGGCTAATGACTGATTGTGACACATTAAGTCTATGGACCACAATTTGCTGGGCTGTGCCAGCTTGGAGCATATGCCTACAGCCCTGAGATATTCCTGATGTTGGAGACGTCGCATTGTTGAACAGTTGTCTTATTTTGAGTTTTATATCTAATTTTATTCTATATATATTCACTGATATTTGAAATGGAATATCCCCTACTTATTTCTAACAGTGTATTTATGTCCTCTTCATCTGCCTCATCGGTGGATCCATTGGGCTAGTTTACGTTCTAGCCAGTGCTCCACAGCTGGTGTAACAAAGCCGTGGTACGTACTACCCTGTCTGTGGTATGGTGTATATAAAAGATCCCTTGCTACTAATAGAAAAATGTAACATGATTTCTCTCTAAGACTATATGTCAAAATTACCTAATGTTTGACATCCAATAGCCGATGATTAATAAATCAATGTGCTCTAGTGGTGTCGTTAAATAAAACAATTTTTTTTTTCTTCATCTGCATTCATCCCACTTCATTGGCCATGGGGCCCCCTCATTGGCTTGGTATCCTAAATGTTTTCCTTCATAATTTCCATATTGCCATGACCATCATTTGAACCCACACTGTCATGGTGCTTCACAATATCATTATTTGAGGCGGCACAGCATTATTTCTGGTATAGATTATGCTGTTGCTGCAGTTACATGTACCATGGGAAATTAGATTTTTTGTTTTAAATGTTGAAAAAAAGAAAGAAATGTTTTATTTAATGACACACTCAACACATTTTATTTACGGTTATATAGCGTCAGACATATGGTTAAAGACCACACAGATTTTGAGATGAAACCCGCTGTCGCCACTACATGGGCTACTCTTTCCAATCAGCAGCAAGGGATCTTTTATTTGCACTTCCCACAGGCAGGATAGCACAAACCATGGCCTTTGTTGAACCAGTTATGGATCACTGGTCGGTGCAAGTGGTTTACACCTACCCATTGAGCCTTGCGGAACACTCACTCAGGGTTTGGAGTCGGTATCTGGATTAAAAATCCCATGCCTCGACTGGGATCCGAATCCAGTACCCACCAGCCTGTAGACCGATGGCCTACCACTACGCCACCAAGGCCGGTGTTTTAAATATTGATGCAGAAGTTCAAGATTGATGTGCATGCTGACCAGAGACCAGAAATATGTATTTTTTGGCCTATGAAACTTAATTAATAAACAGAAGTCAGGGATTCTAGAATTTTTATAAAATCCAATATCCATGGGATCAGAGATTAAAAACATTTACTAGCCACAATTAAAAATTCCCTAGCCCTACTTTACTTTAAGTTAATACAATTTCACTAAATAATAGTAATAATAAAGAGGGAGATAGAGCTTTAAACCATTAACACTGGGGGTTGGGGTGGGGGCAGGATATTCATATTTACAAAATTGACTTAACTGCAATGTTTTTTTTTCACTAGCCGTTAGGCATATGGCAATAGTAGTTATTTACTAGCCCAACATTGAATATCACTAGTCATGGGAGTGGGGCTACCAAATTTATGGCTGGACCAATGGGATGACGTTAAATTTATGGCTGGACCAATGGGATGACGTTAAATTTATGGCTGGACCAATGGGATGACGTTAAATTTATGGCTGGACCAATGGGATGACGTTAAATTTATGGCTGGACCAATGGGATGACGTTAAATTTATGGCTGGACCAATGTGATAATGTTAAATTTATGGCTGGACCAATGGGATGACGTTAAATTTATGGCTGGACCAATGGGATGATGTTAAATTGTATCAAATTGAATGTAATGGAAATTTAATTATTTTGACAAATAGACCGTTAACATGGGTCTAAAATGACACTGATAAGTTTAATACACACAAAAAGTAATTGCATTCAAAGCAAATAATTTTTTAATAAGTTAAACAAAACTAAACTTTGATTCACATTTCTTTTGTTGGATAGTATATTTTATACTATCTAAAAATTAGGTTTAGGGTCTTCACTAGGTGTCTGAGATAACCTAAATAGATAGATTAAAAACTTTTAAACTGAAGCTTTTTTCTTCTTTTTTTCTTCTTTTCTTTCAAACAGCTATTTCATGCTAAATCAAACTAAATCCACTAGAAAGTTCACAGCCTTCAAAGTGAAAGCCTAAAGATCAATAAAAACATGGTTTCAACAACAATCAATCTAACTCGTAATTTTACTGTGTAAAATGTACACATTCGACCAGCAGTCTTTCCTCAGATTAGCATACGAATATCCCCATTTTATCCTACCCCTGAAGTGCTATAAATTAAAGCCTTAAGTCATAAAACCGTAGCAAGGCATCCATCATTCCAATAGATCGGCATCGCCAGTTTTCTACGGCACTGATAAGCTTCGAACCTTGTAATTGTAAGGAGAGTTCTGATGTTCTATGGAAGCCCGGTGGGGCTACAATTACCATAAATGCATGTAGTTAAAAGAACATTGGATGTGATCAAAGTGGTTATTTTTTTCTAAACTTTATTGGAGCATTTAAAACGATATTTGTTTTATAATGGCCAAAAATTAAAACTGCTACTGAAATTTTGAATGTGTTGATCTGTATGTCACTAAATAAGAAACTAAAAAACTTTATTGATTGAAAATGTAACGTTTTATGGCATTGTTTACTATATAAATACAAAACTAAAAATGTGTGTTTATTGACTAAAAATGTAATGTTTTATTACATATAATTATAAAGTGTGTGTGTGTGTGTGTGTGTGTGTGTGTGTGTGTATCTATATCTATATATATATATATATACAGTTACACCTTTTGTTACTACTTAAAGTTTCACGCTATGAGCGATCATCAGGTAACATGTAACTGCCTTGTTGTTACGTCATGAAGCAGTGACGTCACAACAGGTGCAGTGGGTACGGGCTATTCTTTTTCGGCTTAGCTTAGGTGGCTGTGTTTAATAATCCATGTGGGTGGGTGTCGGCATTTGGATATAAGTTCATTTCTGTTGTTCAGCAAGTTGGTCCCTGTAGCTTTCAGTACTTCCAGCTTTTCCTCAATGCATAGATTGCACTGCCCCGTGCTTCTCTTGAAGGTGTTCACTTTCCTTATTACGTGCCATGTTATTGTGCACTCAGCGTTTTTTCTTTTGAATTCCCAAATGTATTTCGACAGCTCTGTTTCCTTTTCGTACTTGCTGTCATTGAAGGACTTCTTGTGGTTGGCATACCTTTCTTTGAAGGATCCCCCTGTGAGGCCTATGTATGTCTTGCTTGGTGTGTTAGTGGTATGCACTGCAGCTTCATATATAACTGATTTAGTGAGGCAGTTTCCCTCAAGTGGGCAATCATCCTTATTTCTGCAGTTGCATTTGTTCTCTGTTTGCTTGTTGCTGTCTTCGGCGATGATTTTTGATTGTGGTGTTGTATGATCATTTTCATGTTCTTCATACAGCTGTAGCTTACTTTGATGTTGTTCTTGTTGAAAAGTTTGTGGTACTTGCTGCCGGTCAGGAAGTGCTTCTTTATTAGCTGTAGGAATGTTTTCCCCACTTCTGACTTTACGTTCCTGCTGTATGGCGGGTTGAACCATGTTATGTTCCTAGATCTATTTTTCTTTTTGGTGCTTGCTCCTGTTTTCATGTCTGATTGATGGAATGCTATCTTCTCTGTATAGTTGCTTGCTTCTAATGCTTTGCGGGGGCGGCTTTGGCAAAGATGTCTTCGGTTGATGAGAGGAGAGAGATTCTCTTGCTGACAGTTCATGGGATTTGCTTTGTGATTGCAGGTGGATGATTGGAGTTCCTGTCGATGTACACCGTTGTTTGGTTTTCTGTAGGATTTGTAAAACCGGACATTTGACTTGGTCCCAAGGGACCGGCCTCGGTGGCATCGTGGTTAGGCCATCAGTCTACAGGCTGGTAAGGTACTGGGTTCGGATCCCAGTCGAGGCATGGGATTTTTAATCCAGATACCGACTCCAAACCCTGAGTGAGTTCTCCTCAAGGCTCAATGGGTAGGTGTAAACCACTTGCACCGACCAGTGATCTATAACTGGTTCAACAAAGGTCATGGTTTGTGCTATCCTGCCTGTGGGAAGTGCAAATAAAAGATCCCTTGCTGCTAATCGGAAGAGTAGCCCATGTAGTGGCGACAGTGGGTTTCCTCTCAAAATCTGTGTGGTCCTTAACCATATGTCTGACGCCATATAACCGTAAATAAAATGTGTTGAGTGCGTCGTTAAATAAAACATTTCTTTCTTTCTTTCTTTCTGACACCTACAAGTGTTATGTTCAAGTCCGACAGTAAAGTAGGTTACCACTAACTGTCTTGTGTTATGTCTTGTGGCTGCAATGTGACTGGTGGCTAATTTATTTAACTGGATTTTCATACAGGCACTTACAGCCAATTAAATTTCAAGCACGGAGCACACATACCTTAGCTATGTGAGCTGTCTACCCAAGGCGGTGGTTAATGTAGGATGAATAAAATCATATTAAAATCACTTAGACAGCATATCCCAGTAGTAAAGCACTTGCCTGATGTGTGATCAGTTTTGGATCGATCCCCGTTGGTGGGTCCATTGGGATATTTCTGGTTCCAGCCAATGTATATCAAAGGCATTAAAATATGCGGCCAATACTCCCCTGTTGTTAGAGTTAGTTTGTGGGTTAGGGTGAGGTTTCATCTTTATACATATATCAATATAATGAGGGCTAACAGGTGGAAATATTTTCTCAAAGGCTGTGATATGTGCTATCCTGTCTATGACAGAGAACTCAGAGCATTGGTTGGTTGGTCAATTTGTTGGTTGGTTGGTTGGTTCGATCAGTTGGTTGTTTGAATGGTTCGATGGTTGTTTGGATGGATGGATGGATGGATGGGTGGGTGGGTGGGTGGATGGATGGATGGATGGATGGATGGATGGATGGATGGATGGATGGATGGATGGATGGATGGATGGAAAGGTGGGTGGGTTTGAATGGATGGATGGGTGGCTGGTAAGATTGATGGATGGACGGGTGGGTGGATGGATGAATGGATGGATGGATGGATGGACGGGTGGATGGATGGATGGACGGATTGACGGATGGATGGATGGGTGGGTGGGTGGGTGTGTGGGTGGGTGGGTGGATGGATGGATGGATGGATGGATGGATAAAATAATTGATTCAGACATCATTTGCAATAAATAAATATTCTCACAAAATCTCCATAAACAATAAATTAGATAATTCCACCCTCTGACCCCCGTCCACCTCCAAACCACACCTAAAGATCATGTTGAACAAAAGCCTTTATTATTATTGTCGGTTTGGGATCGATCCCCGTCAGTGGGCCCATTGTGCTATTTCTCGCTCCAGCCAGTGCACCACGACTGGTACATCAAAGGCCATGGTATGTGCTATTCTGTCTATGGGATGGTGCATATAAAAGATCCCTTGCTGCTAATCAAAAAGAGTAGCCCATGAAGTGGCAACAGTGGGTTTCCTCTCGCAATATCTTTGTGGTCCTTAACCATATCACTGACGCCATATAACCGTAAATAAAATGTGTTGAGTGTGTCGTTAAATAAAACATTTCTTTCTTTCTTTCTTTCTTCCTGATCTGGCAGATGTTTTGGTCTTTCATTTATTAAATTTAATACTGTATCACTTCTGAAATAAATTATAGGTAAAAACCCACAATTACATGATTTCTTTGGCAGATTACCAATTCTCCTACATCATTAGATACACATAAATCAGCTCAAGTATTCTAAACGTCACGGGATTACAAGAACATCTAAAGTGTGTAGCCAATATTACAAGACTAATGCATAATCAATGGATAATGACAATGGCGGAAGAAAATTACGTTACGTTAGGCTGAATGTGTAAGTCACTGTAAGGATGGGCAATTAAATCATAATTAAATTAAACTTAAAAGTTCTTCTTGTTGTTTTTTTTCTTTTATTGTTCACAGTTCAAAGACAATGTCAGGATTTAGAAAACTCTGAATTTAAATATTCTTAATACCGGTACTCACCAATAAAATGAAGTAGAATAATTTTAAATTTTCAATCACTGACAAACCACCAAACAAAAAATAATTCAAACAAAGCTAAAAAAGAACCCATAAAAATTAGTGAAAATTTATAAAATGAAACTCACCATACTTTTAATTTTTTCTCACCCACTCTCTCTATAAGTTAAGTTTAACATCATTTTATTTGATATTTTATTTATTTGCTGTTTTATTTATTTGATGTTTTATTTGATGTTTTATTTGATGTTTTATTTGATGTTTTATATGATTTTTCTTTACTCTAAAAATGAGTGTGATCTAATAAATAGCATACCAAGAGTGAATGATTTAAACACAAACATTAAATGGTTTACATACATGTAATGAGGCTGCAAATACACATGTGTTGTATTATAACTATATATAGAATGAAAAGAAAGAAAGAAGTGTTTTATTTAACGATGCACTCAACACATTTTATTTATGGTTATATGGCGTCAGACATATGGTTCAGGATAACACACAGATTTTGAGAGGAAACCCGCTGTCGCCACTACATGGGCTACTCTTCCGATAGGCAGCAAGGGATCTTTTATTTGCGCTTCCCACAGGCAGGATAGCACAAACCATGGCCTTTGTTGAACCAGTTATGGATCACTGGTCGGTGCAAGTGGTTTACACCTACCCATTGAGCCTTGCGGAGCACTCACTCAGGGTTTGGAGTCGGTATCTGGATTAAAATTCCCATGCCTCGACTGGGATCTGAACCCAGTACCTACCAGCCTGTAGACCGATGGCCTGCCACGACGCCACCGAGGCCGGTCGTATATATACGCAAAACCGATACGAGTCCGATAATTACCAAATGTTGCAGGATTGTTCACAATTCACTCTAGTCCATTGTGAGTAAGTGATAGGACACACCACCAAGGTCAAGGTCATCTGGAGTCAATACCGGGTGTGGCCTCCGCGTGTGTTGACAACTGCCTGGCACCGCCTGCCCATTGAAGCAACCAGAGTACGGATGACGTCCCGGGGGATGGTGGCCCACTCGGCCTGCAAGGCTGCTGCCAGCTCGGGCAGGGTCTGGGGCTGTGGTTGTTGCTGTCGGAGGCGTCGGTCCAACTCGTCCCATAGATGCTCAATTGGGTTCAAATCCGGTGATATCGATGGCCAAGGAAGGACATTAATGTTGTTGTTCTGTAGGAAAAGCCGTTGTGAGACGTGCTGTGTGAGGCCTGGCGTTGTCATGTTGGAACACTGCGTTGGTGTTGGCCATAACTGGAACGATGTGTGGGCCGGAGGATCTGGTCAATGTAGCCCTGTGCATTCAGTTTGCCCTGCACGTGGACCAGGTCAGTTCTGCCAGTGTGTGAGATGGCTGCCCACACCCATGACACTACCCCCGCCGAATCTGTCCACTTCCTGCACGCAGTTTGCCGTATAACGTTCACCACGACGCCTATACACGCGACATCTTCCATCATGACGTCGGAGCAGAAATCGGGACTCGTCACTGAACCACACCTGTCTCCATCGCAGTTGAGGCCATTGTCGATGAATCTGGCACCACTGCAGTCGGAGTCGACGGTGTTGTGGTGTTAAGATGACACCTCGAACTGGACGTCTGGCACGAATTCCTACCTCACGTAGGCGGTTCCGTACGGTCTGGTCAGATATCCTGCGCAAACCTGGTATTGCTGCGGCTGTGGAGGTGGCAGTAGTCAATCGTTCCCGAAGGTGGCGTACCCGGATGTAGCGGTCCTGCCCGGGGGTAGTGACCCGTGGTCGACCGGATCTAGGGAGGTCACGTGTTGATCCATGTTGCTGGTAACGGTCCCACAGTCTAGATTTGGTGCTTGGGGACACATGGAATGCCCCGGCAACGGCCGTTCTGGATTCGCCTGCGTCTAGTCGGCCGATGGCATTGTTTCTCTGCGGTTCATTGAGACGTGGCATGTCCTGGATTGTCAACTGTCGGCCAGATACAGAGGCCAGGCAAGCGAACACCCTGCACTTTTATACTGTCGGTGTTCATGTTGCACGTGCAGACAACGCACGTGCAGTGGTGACATGGTTTGCACGTGGCTGCGTTTTTGCGAATATTCACATTTTTGAACTTTATTGTACAGTAGCTGCGTTTTATCGAATGTAACCGTGGGAATGTGTTTGGGACATGCAGTGACCTTATATTCACAAAGCATGAACCGGTAGGAAACATAAAATCGGAGTTATAACCCATTTGTACCCTTTTGCGTTTCTTTTTTTGAAGAGTATATATAGAATGAAAAAATTAATAAATGTTTAAGGACACACAGGCACAAAAAATACATAGGCATTTTTCTTTTAATATGGTTTAAAAAAAATACAGCTTCTTATATTGTAAGTTGTAGACATTATGGCATGTTCTTAAACTTAATGATTTAAACAACAATAATTTAGAAAGAACAAAATGACAAATAACGAACCAATGGAAAGAAATGTTTTATTTAACGACGCACTCAACACATTTTATTTATGGTTATATGGCGTCAGACATATGGTTAAGGACCACACAGATTTTGAGAGGAAACCCTCTGTCGCCACTACATGGAGTACTCTTTCCGATTAGCATCAAGGGATCTTTTATTTGCACTTCTCACAGGCAAGATAGCACAAACCATGGCCTTTGTTGAACCAGTTATGGATCACAGGTCAGTGCAAGTGGTTTACACCTACCCATTGAGCCTTGCGGAGGACTCACTCAGGGTTTGGAGTCGGTATCTAGATTAAAAATCCCATGCCTCAACTGGGATCCAAACCCAGTACCTACGAGCCTGTAGACCGATGGCCTAACCACGACGCCACTGAGGCTGGTACGAACCAATGGGTACCGGAAATGAATTCTAGCCATATGTGCATTTTGGTAGTGATCATAAATGCACAAGAAACCCACCATGTGCAAGATTATTTTGTGTTCATTCATTCATTCATTTCAACTTATTTTCGTGCTTATATCCAATTAAGGTTCAAGCACGCTGTCCTGGGCACACACCTCAGCTATCTGGGCTGTCTGTCCAGGACAGTGGGTTAGTTGTTAGTTGGTTAGTGGTTAGTGAGAGAGAAGAGGGTGTAGTGGCCTTACACCTACCCAATGAGCCCTTAAGAACTTGCTCTGAGTTGGAGCCGGTACCGGGCTGCGAACCCTGTACCTACCAGCCTGTAGTCCGATGGCTTAACCACTACGCCACCGAGGCCGGTTATTTTGTGTATCATGGGTCAGTTTTTATTGAAAGAATGTTTAGCTGTCATCCGTGATCAGGGGACGGGATTTAACTCATTTGTTTGATTGGGGTTTTTCTCTCGTTCCAACCAGTGCATCACAACTGGTCAAAGGTTGTGGTATGTGCTATCGTGTCTGTGGGAAATTGCATTTAAAAGATACCTTGCTACTAATGAACAAATTTAGCTGGCTTCCTCTCTTAAGACAGTCAGAGTTGCCAATTGTTTGCCATTCAGTAGCTGCTGATTGATTAATCAATGTGCTCTAGTGGTGTCATTAAACAAAACCAAATGTTAAACATTAACTGATACACGATACGAAGACTTTTTGTAGATTTAATAAACACGAGACCTAATGGCCATGCATTAAAAATGTGCTGAGGTAACTAAATAAACATTCCTTTCTTTTAATCCTCAGGCCAACCCATTTGTACAATATGCAGACGATGTAAAGATGAAATAAATTTGTTCTTAATAACTTGTGAATGGCAGAACATTGAAAGAGATTTGAGGAGTGGAATTCTTGGAAAACCATTTTATAACCTCAAAATCACTAACATCAGAGAACACTGTTTTTTTGTCACTCCGTAATTCTTCCATATTCTTTGAATTCTTTGTGTCGGAATAACGTACAGAAATTTCATTGAAAATGGCAGTGATTGTGTCCAAATGGCATGGCCAGTGGATTTGAAATATTGATTGCAGAAGTATATGACATTTATTAAGGCTATAAATAGTGTTTGTGTCCCCACCTTGGTAACAGCTAGTGCTAAATTACGGAAATGCAACATTATTTCTTTATCAAACGAACTTCTAATGACAACTGTTTGAAAAAATGGAAACAAAATCTTCTTGAAATGTAAAGATGAGACTGAGGTCATAAAATGTTTTGCTTTAGGTCTGTTTCTTGAGTTTCTAATACGTCTTATTGATTCTTCTGTTTTATTTTTTTACGTGAAAGAAAATAACTTTACAGTCAAACCTATGCTAAATGACCATTTTAAGAAAATATAAAAGATTCCAAGCTGCTAATCGAAAAAGAGTAGCCCATGAAGTGGCGACAGCGGGTTTCCTCCCTCAATATCTGTGTGGTCCATAACCATATGTCCAATGCCTTATAACCGTAAATAAAATGTGTTGAGTCTGTCGTTAAATAAAATATTTCGTTCCTTCTTCCATGTACACATCATGTGCCATTAGCCAAGTGACATGGTGAGATTTTTGCCAGGCGAGAGAAAAAAATCCAATTCTTACAAGGCAAAAAAAACAAAAAAAGAAGCCAATTCAACTGCACATGGGAGCCATCACCTGAGTAAAAAGTCTATTTAGACAGGTGGCTGGTTAATACAGGCCAGTTTCTATCATATGAGATTTACAAGCTGGTCTCTTTATACAGGTGACTGCTTAAATTAATGTGAGTTAATTGTACTACAAAAATCAAATAACCAATCTACAGTATATAAGATGATGGCAAAAATGGCCTTTTAAGTCAGGTGCCTGTTTTACAGAGGTGGCTGTCGGAGCAGGTTGGACAGTAAACTGATTAACTGTATTAAATATCACATGCTTATTATTTAGTTAATTTTAATTTCTGTGAATACAGGCAGATCAGTATCACAACAAATTATTTTTTTATATTTTCATTTCCAATTTTAAAAAATGTTTTTGGATTAATTGTGTTGTTCAGTGTTGTAGGAAGGTGCCAAAAAGCGTGTGTGTGTGTGGGGGGGGGGGGGGGGCGGGGGGCACACTTTTTCACTATTATAAAGCAAATATAAAGCAAAATATCACATGTCCCCCAGCCTTCCCTTCCTATGCCAGTGTTGTTTGTTTAAACAAAACATTATTTGTTTCTTTCTTTGTGAGTTGTGTTATACAAGTAGTTTTTTTTGTTTTTGTTGTTTGTTTTGGGGTTGTTGGTTGTTGTTGTGGGGGTTTTTGTGGGTTTTTTTTTTTGGGGGGGGGGGGGGTTGTGGGGTTTTTTTGGGTGGGGAGTGAGTGAGAAGGTGATGTACATGTAGGTTTTATTAACTATAAATGAAATCATATTTTATTATCTTAATTTAAATTCTGTATATTTAGCCTAATTGTGTTTATTTATTATGTCGGGCTGTCGGAAATAGGGTTTTATGGATTATATTGATCTTATAAAATCTTTTATACCACAAAAGACAAAACCCATATTTTATTCATGCAATGACCTTGTACAGGAACACATCAACATGCATACAGTAAAACCCATGTTAAACAGAATTACCTAGTATCAAAGTAGACTTTAGATAAAGGAAGGAAGGAAGGAAGGAAGGAAGGAAGGAAGGAGAAGGAAGGAGGGGAAGGAGGGAGGGAGGGAGGGAGGGAGGAAGGAGGGAGGGAGGGAGGGAGGGAGGGAAGGAAGGAAGGAGGGAGGGAGGGAGGGAGGGAGGGAGGGAGGGAGGAAGGAAGGAAGGAAGGAAGGATGGAAGGAATGAATGTTTTGCATAGCAAACCATTAAATACATTTTAATTATGATTATATGGTGTCGGACTAATATATACATGTAGACTCTATCATATGTGGTCATGAGGCAGTGGAAATTTCAACCCGGGACAAGGTTTGCTCAAGGGATCGATCGTAGACTGACCACACATCAAGCGAATGCTTTATTACTGGCCTACATGCCACCACGACTTTACATGATTGTTTTATATTGAATGATTTATTTTTTAAGGCATATAAAGAAGAATTCTACAGAATTAAATGTCTTATTTACCATAAATCATTGATAATTGCATCCATAAGATGTTTATTTCAATGTATGTTTTTTAACTTAAGTTTAGTTTAACTTAAGCTTAAAAAAATAAATAATAATAATAATTTTAATTTTTAAAATTTTAATATGATTTTAATTTTAATTTTAATTTTAATTTAATAAGTAATAAAAAAAAATTATGTGGATTAAAATGGACATTCATAGATGTAACTATAAACCATGATTCATTGATGTAGGACTTACAGTTTGTGAGAAATGCCGTTTTAAAACACATAATTTTTAACATTAAGCTAAACGCAAAGGTTGACACTGCCAGAACAGTAATGGCTATATATCTTGGCTTTTTACTTGATAAAAGCCAGACAAAAAGCACTCAACCTATAGTGTTTCAAACTATACTTACATTGATTATATCTACAGTAATACCCAGCTGACTAACATATTATAAACCCCCCCCCCCCAAATAAAATATACCGACCAACGAAGAAATATTTTAATACAGTTAAACCAGACCATCTGTAAACCAGAATTCCCTTAAAACTGGACATTTTACAGAGTCCCCTTTTTAGAATCATTACAGAACTTAACCTCTCTAAACCAGATCTCTATTAATACCAGACATTTATCTTGGTCCCTAGGGTGACTGGTTTAGAGAGGTTTCACTGTATATATATTATATATATTTTTTCATGATTCAATTAATTTGGTAAGTAGACTGTGAAAAAGGGCCTAAAATTTAGACAAGACATTGATAATTTTAACAGACACAAAAAGTGGGGCTTGCACTTAAAAATGTATCTCCCACGGCAATTTTTACAAGAATTTCTATGGGTGAAACAGTCCACCAACGGCAAGTTTGAGCCTGCCTATGGCAATTTTTTTAAAAGTGATATTTGCAGGAAATAAACCTGACTGAAAGGCTATCTTGTTATATATAGACATCTTTTAAATGTGCAAATGTTAAATATTGGCAGATAATGCACACCAGGTGTATACATTTCGCCATTGTTGAGAAGCTTTATCGACGGCACAAAAGTGCCATCGGTGATGCTCTCTACCTATGGCAATTTATATCTCAACGACAACAATTGCCATCGATGCCGCCGTTAAGTTCGAGCCCTGCAAAAAGTAATGGGATTCAAATTGAATAGTTTTCAATAATTATTATAGAAAGAAAGAAGGAAATGTTTTATTTAACAACACACTCAACACATTTTATTTACGGTTGTATCGCATCAGACATATGGTCAAGGACCACACAGATATTGAGAGAGGAAACCCGCTGTCACCACTTCATGGGCTAACCTTTTTCAATTTCCAGCAAGGGATCTTTTATATACACCATCCCACAGACATGATAGTACATACCACTGCCTTTGCTGCACCAGTTGTAGAGCACTGGCTGGAACGAAAAATAGCCCAATGGCCCCACTGATGGGGATCAATTCTAAAATAATTATAGACGACAAAATTAATATTCACGTTATAAATTAATACTTTTATTAAGGCGGGATGTAGCCCAGTGGTAAGGTGCTCGCTTGATGCGCGGCCGGTGTTGGATCGATTCCCATCGGTGGGCCCTTTGGGCTTTTTCTCGTTCCAGCCAGTGCATCACGACTGGTATATCAAAGACCGTGGTATGTACTACCCTGTCTGTGGAATGATGCATATAAAAGATCCATTGCTGCAATCGAAAAGATTAGTTCAATGAGTCACAGCAGTGGGTTTCCTTTCTAATCATTTCTTTAATCTATAGCTGTATATCCTGTGCCACATGACTGTAATTTAAAAAATATGTCGAGTGTGTCATTAAACAAAACATTTCTTTCTTTCTGATTACGTTGTCCATCTGAGCTGGTCTCACTGTATATAATGGCTGTGCAGACTTAAAGAAAAAACACTCTAAAAGCTTTTGTCTCCTTAAATAGCTTCTGTCCTATTACAGTAACAAATGTCTTTGAAGTAGTGTGGACATTGATTCTAAGTGTAGGGCAAGCTATACATAATTTCTTTTTAGCCCAGTGGTAAAGTGCGTGCCTGATGTGTGGTCAGTTTGGGATCGATCCCCGTCAGTGGGCCCATTGGGCTATTTCTCGTTCCAGCCAGTGCACCATGACTGGTACATCAAAGGCTGTGGTATGTGCTATTCTGTCTGTGGGATGGTGCATATAAAAGAGCCCTTGCTACTAATGGAAAGATGTAGAGGGTTTCCTCTCTAAGACTATATGTCAAAATTACCAAATGTTTGACATCCAATAGTCAATGATGAAGAAATCATTGTGCTCTAGTGGTGTCGTTAAACAAAACAAACTTTAAAACTATACATAGGTATTAGCAACATTCCCCCTTTCTTCCCAAACCCTACATACATTGTAGATGCAGAGATACATTAAAAAGTCATACATTTCGAGATACATTTATAAGTTATACATTCCGAGATACATTAAAAAGTCATACATTCTGAGATACATTAAAAAGTCATACATTCCGAGATACATTAAAAAGTTATACATTCTGAGATACATTAAAAAGTTATACATTCCGAGATACATTAGAAAGTCACACATTCCGAGATACATTAAAAAGTTATACATTCCGAGATACATTAAAAAGTTATACATTCCGAGATACATTTAAAAGTTATACATTCCGAGATACATTAGAAAGTCACACATTCCGAAATACATTCAAAAGTTACACATTCCGAGATACATTAAAAAGTTATACATTCCGACATACATTAAAAAGTTATACATTCCGAGATACATTAAAAAGTTATACATTCCGAGATACATTAGAAAGTCACACATTCCGAGATACATTAAAAAGTTATACATTCCGAGATACATAAAAAAATTATACATTCCGAGATACATTAAAAAGTTATACATTCCGAGATACATTAGAAAGTCACACATTCCGAGATACATTAAAAAGTTATACATTCCGAGATACATTAAAAAGTTATACATTCCGAGATACATTAAAAAGTTATATATTCCGAGATACATAATGTACTAGAGTATTCTGTGTGGCTGGTATATCACGTAATATAGATTAAAGTAATAAATAACACACTGAAATACATAATACATGTTATATACAGTGAAACCCCTCAAAACTGGACCCTCTGTAAACCAGAATTCCCAATCCATTTTAAAAATCAGAACAGAACTTTTCTAAACCCAATACCCCTTAAAAACAGATTTTTTTACTTGGCTCCATTGGTGTCTGGATGAAAAAAAGAAGAAGAAAGTTTGTTTTGTTTAACGACACCACTAGACCACATTGATTAATCAGTCATCGACTATTGCATGTCAAACGTTTGGTAATTCTGACTGAGAGGAAACCCGCTACATCTTTCCTAATGCAGCAAGGGATCTTTTACATGCACTTTCCCACAGACAGGATAGCACATACCATGGCCTTTGATATACCAGTTGTGGTGCACTGGCTGGAGCGAGAAATAGCCCAATGGGCCCACCGACAGGGTTCGATCCCACACCGACCGTGCATCAAGCGAGCGCTTTACCACTGGGCTACGTCCCGCCCCCTGGTATCTGGATGATGAAAATTATCTAGTTTTGAGAGAATTCCAATTAACTGAGGGTCTGATTTTCAGGAATTTTATTATATTACTAAAGATGACAAAGTTTATTTTCCTGTCTGATACATGTACGTTTATGTATTATTGGATGTACCAATGGTATTTACCCCTCAGTTGTGTGTGACTTCACAAAACAGCCATGGATGCACATTTAGGAATGTACTAATTTAATTACATGACATTTAATTAATCAGAATTATGTGTTTTTAGCTTTGGGGTACACATGTCATTTTGTCCATATTTAATACTTGCCATGGAGCTTTTAATATAAACACAGTTATCAGCTTCATCAATTTGGCCCCACATTTGTACATGTTAAATTACAATTTCTATTTTTTGTTTATTTCAGGGAGACCGTACAAGGTTCCAGAGCAACCAGAAATCTGTAAGTATCAATCTTTAATTAAAGGGACATACCCTAGTTTTTAAACACTAAGGCATATTTCTCACTATTAGAGCCGTTTATGATCACTGAAATCAAACATTACTTATATTTTATTGTTTAGATTATCCATTTCCATACAACTGAAGTGTTTCTGGTCATCCTGGTGTTTCTAATACTACAAAATGCATCTTTCATATTTTTAAAAACGCATGTGCGTCTGAGAAATAACAATTATGGAGTCGAGTTTTAGTCTTATTTTTAGAGGGTATTTCAATGTTACAGAATCACTTCACTCTTTTGTATCCAAATTTGTTACAGGTTTGTAAATTGACCAAACTTAGTATCCAGTTTTACGTGTTGAATCTAGGGACTAGGTGAAAAATATGCCTTAGTGTGTAAAAACTAGGGTCTGACCCTTTAAAGCTTATAACAGAAAATATTTAATTACAGGTTTTTTACCAGGAATGAAGTTATCTCATGGGGTGGGGTGGAGTGGAGTGGGGTGGGGTGGGATTGAGTTGGGGTGTTTTGGTGTGGGGTGGGTGTGAGAGAAGAGTGATGAGTCTGTGGGAATATTTTTCTGTGGTTTATTTTCCTATATACATGTACATATATATTATCTGACAGTGACATTTTGAAACTATGTTGTAGCCCTTATTTTGAAAGTATTGAAAGTATCCACCATAAAAAAACCTGTGATGAGTAATAGACCGGTATATATATATATATATATATATATATCCTACATGTGCCGCTTTCTCTCTTCTTTCCTTCTGTCACTCTGTCTCTGTCTCTGTCTCTGTCTCTGTCTCTGTCTCTGTCTCTGTCTCTGTCTCTCTCTCTCTCTCTCTCTCTCTCTCTCTGTCTCTATCTCTGTCTGTCTGTCTGTCTGTCTGTCTGTCTGTCTGTCTGTCTGTCTGTCTGTCTGTCTGTCTGTCTGTCTGTCTCTCTCTCTCTCTCTCTCTCTCTCTCTCTCTCTCTCTCTCTCTCTCTCTCTCTCTCTCTCTCCCTCCCTCCCTCCCTCCCTCCCTCCCTCCCTCCCTCCCTCCCTCCCTCCCTCCCTCCTCTCCTCCTCTCTCTCTCTCTCTCTCTCTCTCTCTCTCTCTCTCTCTCTCTCTCTCTCTCACACACACTCACTAACTATCATTCTCCCAAATAGTCGTAGTTTCAAAATGTGCTGAGATATCATAAAACAAAAATTCCATTCCTTTCCTAAACCATTTAAGTTTCTAATTACCATTTGTTTGCATGACATCTGCGTGCAATAAACTCCTGATTAAAGTACACGCAAACCTGTTATTAATTTCTTTCTCATTGTTCCCTCCGTGTACCGGATTACTTGTGGCAGTTAATGGTGGATAATTAACGACGTACCAGGATGTCATTAAAAATGCATGCATGGCCTTTCATATTTCATTGGATTGGCACCTAAAAATCATGTTTTGTGTCACTGTATTAATTTATTATCCCCGAGAGAAAACACTTGCAAATGTCATGGATCATTGCTAGATTATCTGGTACACAGACCCACCTGCCCATGCAGATTGACCTTTTGTTATGCAGTCACCTGTCTAAAGAGGCTAGAGGAGCCATTAACTTCAATCTCCCATTCCATTCCATTTCAAGGAACAGGATCGATCCCTGCCGGTTTGCTCATTGGGCTACATCTCATTCCAGCCAGTGGTATGTGTTATCCTGTCTGTGGGGGAGGGGGGGGCGGGACCTAGTCCAGTGGTAAGACGCTCGCTCGATGCGCAGTCGGTATTTCTCGTTTCAGCCAGTGGTTTGTGTTATCCTGTCTGTGGGGAGGGGGGGGGGGGCGGGACCTAGTCCAGTGGTAAGACGCTTGCTCGATGCGCAGTCGGTATTTCTCGTTTCAGCCAGTGCACCACGACTGATATATCAAAGGCCGTGGTATGTGTTATCCTGTCGGTGGGATGGTGCATATAAAAGATTCCTTGCTACTAATAGAAAAATGTATCAGGTTACCTCACTTTAAAACTAATGTTAAAATTACCAAACGCTTATCATCTCCTAAAACATGGTACTTTTTTAGCTTTTTTTAATTAAAATATGAAAAAAGTACATTACATTCATGTCACAGGTTCCCCCCTCCCCCATTAAGAACTCCTAGGAACCCATCTGCAATACATGCATTTCAAAGTAGTAGGATCAGAGGTTAAGACTGAACTAATGCAATATTTATTCAAGTCTCAATTTTATGGGGCCCAACACAAGCTGCGAATTCTTAGGACCATGATCTCTTGATCTTGTCTGCCCCGGTTGGCCTTCGGCGTCAGCACATGTGGCAAGACATCTGTAAATCTTGACGGAAGCCATTGAATAATGTGTTTTATGTTCCCTCCCTGGAGAATGGAGCACCATCAAGGCAAGAGGAGATAATCTATTTTGTGTGGTCAGGCCGTGGCCGGGGGAAATAGCAGTAAAACGTGAAGCCTAGCTGATGTGTAAGCCTTCAGAAAGTCACAAAACAATTACAGCAAATTGCTTTATTACTGGGATTAGATGTGGCCCAGTGGTAGGGCACTTGCCTGAGGTGCAATGGGTGGCATATGATTGATCTTCCATGGTGATGGGTTTTTTTTTTTTCACTCATTCCAATCAATTATCAATGACTGCATGGTGCAACAAAGGTCATGGTATGTACTGTCCTGTCTGTGGAAGAGTTTATATAAGTTTATATATATTGGTGGGAGTAACCTCTCTCTCTCTTTCTGTGTCTCTCTCTCTCTCTCTCTCTCTCTCTCTCTCTCTCTCTCTCTCTCTCTCTCTCTCTCTCTCTCTCTCTCTCTCTCTCTCTCTCTCTCTTTCTCACTCGCCCTCCCTCTCCCTTTCTCTCTCCCTCTCTCTCTCTCCCTCTCCCTATCTCTCTCTCTCTCTGTCTGTCTGTCTGTCTGTCTGTCTGTCTCTCTCTCTCTCTCTTTCTCACTCGCCCTCCCTCTCCCTTTCTCTCTCCCTCTCTCTCTCTCCCTCTCCCTATCTCTCTCTGTCTGTCTGTCTGTCTATCTGTCTGTCTGTCTGTCTGTCTCTCTCTCTCTCTCTCTCTCTCTCTCTCTCTCTCTCTCTCTCTCTCTCTCTCTCTCTCTCTCTCTCTCTCTCTCTCTCTCTCTCTCTCTCTCTCTCACTCTCTCCACACCCATCACCATAAAATGATCTTGGGATGTATGCTCTGTTAAAAAGTACAGGAATTAATTTGACGGCACAACTTTACTTCCTCCTGCTTTCTGATTCGCCGCCCTCTAAACAGATCCGTCATTTTGACAAGATAATAGATTTTCTAACCACTGTGATGCATACACCCTAGCACAGCACATTTCCCACTAGCATGCCATTGTTGGGTGATCAAACCGCCGCACTAGATGTGTTAATTTGATTTTCGCCAAATTATATAAAGATCTCTAACTTATTGCTCCTGGGAGTGTGCTGTGGGGACTTCCGAATGCTGTAATTGTGTGAGTTATATTGCCCAATAAGTATCCGTCTGTTCTCGTAGCGATCAAAGATTGTCTGTGACAGAGAAAGAATTGCTCATTTTGTGCTTGCGTCCAAACCATTTATTCCTTCAGTTGGTCGGTTTGTGAGTGGGTTGGTTGGTCCATCCATCAGTCAGTCTGCTAGTCAGTCAGTCAGTTAGTTGGTCAGTCAGTCAGTCAATCAGTTGGGTCGGTCAGTTGGTCAGTCAGTCAGTAGTCAGTCAATCAGTCAGTTAGTCAGTCAGTAGTCAGTCAGTCAGTAGTCAGTCAGTAGTCAGACAGTAGTCAGACAGTCAGTCAGTCAGTCAGTCAGTCAGTAGTCAGTAGTCAGTCAGTCAGTCAGTAGTCAGTCAGTAGTCAGTCAGTAGTCAGTCAGTAGTCAGTCGGTCAGTCGGTCAGTCAGTCAGTCGGTCAGTCAGTCAGTTGTCAGTCAGTCAGTCATCAGTCAGTCAGTTGTTAGTCAGTTAGTCAGTCAGTCAGTCAGTCAGTCAGTAGTCAGTCATTCAGTCAGTCAGTCAATCAGTCAGTCATTCTGTTAGTTACTCCATCAGTCCATCATCAGTCAGTCAATGAGTAGTCAGTCAGTCAGTCAGTAGTCAGTCAGTAGTCAGTCAGTATGTCAGCTGGTCAGTCACTCTGTCAGTCTATCATCAGTCAGTCAGTCAGTAATTTTTAGCTAGTTATTAGAGTGCTTGTCTGAGGTGTTTGAATGATTGGGTGGTCTCCCCTCGTCAGACACATTGGTTTTTCTTCCACGCCAACCATGCCCCCAACTAGTACATTTATGTCAAAGACGTTTGTTGGAAATTACATATATAACAGATCCAATGTTACTAATGTGAAATTGTTTCATCTGAACACTTGTGTGCTGGAGTTACCAAATGTTTGACATCCAATAGCTGATGATTAATTAATTAATTAATTAATATGTTCTAGCTAAACAAAACCAATTTGTTTTCATTCATTAACGTCCAAGCCGACTGTTTGGGTACTGAACACATTCTCCAGCTATCTGAGCTTTCTGTCCTGGGTCCCGTTCCACGAAGTGATCTTAGCCCTAAGATCACCGTAACTGCACAGCTAACATATGCACTTAGGTAATCTTAGGGCTAAGATCACCGTAACTGCACAGCTAACATATGCACTTAAGGTAATCTTAGGGCTCAGATCACCGTAACTGCACAGCTAACATATGCACTTAAGGTGATTTTAGGGCTAAGATCACCGTAACTGCACAGCTAACATATGCACTTAAGGTGATTTTAGGGCTAAGATCACCGTAACTGCACAGCTAACATATGCACTTCAGGTAATCTTAGGGCTAAGATCACCGTAACTGCACAGCTAACATATGCACTTAAGGTAATCTTAGGGCTAAGATCACCGTAACTGCACAGCTAACATATGCACTTAAAGTGATCTTAGGGCTAAGATCACTTCGTAGAACGGCGCCCAGGACAGAAGATTAGTGGTCAGTGATAGAATGGTTCCCATATAACCAGGACAGAAGATTAGTGGTCAGTGATAGACTGGTTCCCATATAACCAGGACAGAAGATTAGTGGTCAGTGATAGAATGGTTCCCATATAACCAGGAAAGAAGATTAGTGGTCAGTGATAGAATGGTTCCCATATAACCAGGACAGAAGATTAGTGGTCAGTGAAGAATGGTTCCCATATAACCAGGACAGAAGATTAGTGGTCAGTGATAGACTGGTTCCCATATAACCAGGACAGAAGATTAGTGGTCAGTGATAGAATGGTTCCCATATAACCAGGACAGAAGATTAGTGGTCAGTGATAGAATGGTTCCCATATAACCAGGGCAGAAGATTAGTGGTCAGTGATAGAATGGTTCCCATATAACCAGGACAGAAGATTAGTGGTCAGTGATAGACTGGTTCCCATATAACCAGGACAGAAGATTAGTGGTCAGTGATAGAATGGTTCCCCCACAGATACACATTGAACACCATGGTACAGCTATAAGACGTGATCCACAGATACACATTGAACACCATGGTACAGCTATAAGACATGATCCACAGATACACATTGAACACCATGGTACAGCTATAAGACGTGATCCACAGATACACACTGAACACCATGGTACAGCTATAAACGTGATCCACAGATACACATTGAACACCATGATACAGCTATAAGACGTGATCCACAGATACACATTGAACACCATGATACAGCTATAAGACGTGATCCACAGATACACATTGAACACCATGGTACAGCTATAAACGTGATCCACAGATACACATTGAACACCATGATACAGCTATAAGACGTGATCCACAGATACACATTGAACACCATGATATAACAGCTATAAACGTGATCCACAGATACACATTGAACACCATGGTACAGCTATAAGACGTGATCCACAGATACACATTGAACACCATGGTACAGCTATAAGACGTGATCCACAGATACACATTGAACACCATGATATAACAGCTATAAGACGTGATCCACAGATACACATTGAACACCATGATACAGCTATAAGACGTGATCCACAGATACACATTGAACACCATGGTACAGCTATAAGACGTGATCCACAGATACATATTGAACACCATTATATAACAGCTATAAGACGTGATCCACAGATACACATTGAACAGCATGGTACAGCTATAAGACGTGATCCACAGATACACATTGAACACCATGGTACAGCTATAAGACGTGATCCACAGATATACATTGAACACCATGGTACAGCTATAAACGTGATCCACAGATACACATTGAACACCATAATATAACAGCTATAAGACGTGATCTACAGATACACATTGAACACCATGGTACAGCTATAAGACGTGATCCACAGATACATATTGAACACCATTATATAACAGCTATAAGACGTGATCCACAGATACACATTGAACACCATTATATAACAGCTATAAGACGTGATCCACAGATACACATTGAATAGCATGGTACAGCTATAAGACGTGATCCACAGATACACATTGAACACCATGGTACAGCTATAAGACGTGATCCACAGATACACATTGAACACCATGATATAACAGCTATAAGACGTGATCCACAGATATACATTGAACACCATGATACAGCTATAAGACGTGATCCACAGATACACATTGAACACTATGATATAACTTCTATAAAACGTGACTCACAGATATACATTGAACACAATGGTACAGCTATAAAATGTGACTCACAGATACACATTGAACACTATGATATAACAGCTATAAAACGTGACCCACAGATATGCATTGAACACCATGGTACAGCTATAAAACATGACCCACAGATACACATTGAACACCATGGTACAGCTATAAAACGTGACCCACAGATACACATTGAACACCATGGTACAGCTATAAAACATGACCCACAGATATACATTGAACACCATGGTACAGCTATAAAATGTGACCCACAGATACACATTGAACACAATGATATAACTTCTATAAAATGTGACCCACAGATACACATTGAACACCATGGTACAGCTATAAAACGTGACCCACAGATACACATTGAACACCATGGTACAGCTATAAAACGTGACCCACAGATACACATTGAACACCATGGTACAGCTATAAAACATGACCCACAGATATACATTGAACACCATGGTACAGCTATAAAATGTGACCCACAGATACACATTGAACACAATGATATAACTTCTATAAAATGTGACCCTCAGATACACATTGAACACCATGGTACAGCTATAAAATGTGACCCACAGATATACATTGAACACCATGGTACAGCTATAAAATGTGACCCACAGATACACATTGAACACAATGATATAACTTCTATAAAAGTTGACTCACAGATACACATTGAACACTATGATATAACAGCTATAAAACGTGACCCACTTATATGCATTGAACACCATGGTACAGCTATAAAACATGACCCACAGATATACATTGAACACCATGGTACAGCTATAAAATGTGACCCACAGATACACATTGAACACAATGATATAACTTCTATAAAATGTGACCCACAGATACACATTGAACACTATGATATAATAGCTATAAAACGTGACCCACAGATATATACTGGTAGGTCATCCCATCTCTTTAAGCCATTCTGCTGTCATGTTGAAACTTCCCAGTGACAGTGGTCATTGCCATCTCTTTATCATGCACTAATTATCTGTCTGATCACCTCCAAGCCGTCCCATTGTCCCTGCAACATCTCTGTCTCTTAGGAGACAAATCTACAGGGCCCGTTTCCCTGGCGATTATTTTTCGGCTTCCACGCGATTATATTTTGGAGCTGGAGGCACGGCTGTATGTAAATAATTGGGTTACCTTCCTTTCACTATGTCAAGTTGTCAGTGAAATGGGCTCACCCAGTCACTGCTAATGCCAAATTAATTATAGTTTTCTGTGAGGCAAGTTGGATTAATTCAATTTGATATACTTATATACACTGGTGGACTTTGTGCATCTTGTGGAATGGCAGGTGACCCACAGGCAGAGACTTTATAATGTTGTAGACATTTTTTTTTTTAAATGTCATATGAATTGAAGTAGTCTTGCAAAATAGTGGATGACCCACAAGCAAAGACTTCGTTAATGTTATAGATTTTTGGTTTTTAAAAAGTCATATGAACTGAAATAGTTAGAGAGAGAGATGGATGGATGGATGGATATAGATATATATATATATATATATATATATATATATATATATATATATATATATATATATATATAGATGGATGGATATATATATATATATATATATATATGTATATATATCTATACATGTAGGTACATGTAGGTGGGTAGGTAGAGAGATAGAGAGATGGATGGATGGATAAAGAGAGAGTGAGAGAGAGAGAGATTGAGATGGAGGAGAGAGATTGAGAGAGATTGAAAGAGAGATTGTTAGAGAGATTGAGATAGAGATCTTTTATATGCACCATCCCACAGACAGGCTAGCACATACCACAGCCGTTGATATATCAGTCATAGGGCACTGGCTGGGATGAGAAATAGCTCAATGGGCCACCAACGGGGATTGATCCTAGACCAACCGTGTATCAAGTGAGTGCTTTACCACTGGGCCATGTCCCGACCCTGGATTTTTTGTATGCACCATCCCACACAGGACAGCACATTCCACAGCCTTTGATACAGCAGTTCTTGTGCACTGGCTGGTTTATTTATTCCAGAGTATTAATTATCTTCTATCCACATACCATATGTCATAATAATGTTGTGGTGTCTTGGTTTATGGATACAATAATAAAAATAAGATCAAAGGAGATGGCAACTGCACAGTTAATCAATGTTTTTATGTCTCGTACCGTAATTTATGACCTATGATTATATTTTCGCTAAGTCCACAAGTGTTTGTAAACAGCACTTCCATCAAGGTCACTGTTTAATTCCCCCCCCCCCCGAAACATTCACAATTTACTGTAGGGATCCATCATTTTCTTTTGATGAGCCTGTTCAGAGATGAATACGATTTCAGAAATTAATCTATAATTTCCATGATTATCTGCAGATAACTTTGACTTTTTCTTGCATATTTTTTAGTTTTCTTGCATATTCTTGAGTTTTTCTTGTATATTTTTTTAGTTTTCTTATATATTCTTGAGTTTTCTTGCATATTTTTGAGTTTTCCTAAATATTCTTGAGATTTCTTATATATTCTTGAGGGTTCGTTTTGGATTTTTTTTTACATATTTTTTTGTTTTCTTACATATTCTTGAGTTTTCTTACATATACTTTTGTTTTCTTACATATACTTGAGTTTTCTTACATATTCTTGAGTTTTCTTACATATACTTGAGTTTTCCTACATATTCTTGAGTTTTCTTACATATACTTGAGTTTTCTTACATATTCTTGAGTTTTCCTACATATTCTTGAGGTTGTTTTTTGGGGTTTTTTTTTACATATGTTTTAGTTTTCTTATATATTCTTGAGTTTTGTTACATATTTTTTAGGTTTCCTACATATACATGTACTTGAGTTTTCCTACATATTCTTGACTCTTCCTACATATTCTCGAGTTTTCTTACATACAATGTATTCTTGAGTTTTCTTATATATTCTTGAGGGCTTTTGGGTTGGGTTTTTTACATATTTTTTAGTTTTCTTATATATTCTTGAGTTTTCTTACATATTCTTGAGTTTTCTTACTTATAGTCTTGAGTTTTCCTATTATTCTTGAGTTTTCTTATGCCCGGCGCAGACGAGCGTTTTTGAACACATGCGTCGTGCGTTAAAAAACGCATCCGTACGAACGCAGTAAAAACGCATCGTGTGCGACCCCCTCTGCGTTGCGTTTTTTAGCGCTGCGTCGATTTTTCAAATATCAAACATGTTTGATTTTAGACGCACAAACGCATCTGTCTCCTGCCGCATCCATCTAAAAACGCATGTGTGTGCCTACTTGCGTCTGCGTTGCGTTCACATTTTTATATTGATCAATCATCTGTCTATTCAGTAACATGCCTTTCATGTTATCTACGGTGGCTGCCATTCTGGACATGTCAAACGAAATGTTATTCCAAATTCACTTTCTATGAAGTTAGGGTATTTATAGCCATATATTACGAAAGCATATTGTGAAAATAGTGATCCAGTAAAATCACGGAATTTCGCGCATACCACCTTAGGAAATATATTGCAATTTATGAAAAAAACCAAGTCAATGTCATATATCAGTGTGAAACAGCATATAATGAAATTAACAATTATTGGTTTCAGAGATGAATAGAACTGTGATAACAGACCCGACCATTAAAAATGACTAACAATGTAAATGTTTTAACACAAATAATTTCCAACTGCTCATCTTTGAAACAAAGACTAGGCATGTGTAATTAATGACATTTCTAAATAGATGAAATTAAAAAATATAAATTATTGCATTCATTGTACTATGCCTAATAATAATAATTAAAACAAACAATTGTGAAATAAGAAGATTTATATCGTAATAGTATATTGTACATAATGTTTTAAATAAAGTTTATTACCGGTATGTTTTAAAATGTATTAATAAATTTCATTTAATCTTTGTTATTTTTCCTAGAGTAAAGTATAAATAAATTAATTAATAAAAGAAATCGTCAGTGGATCGCAGGAACGCATCACAGGTAGGCGCACATGAGATGCATCCATGTGCGTTGAGTCTGCGTTTTTTAACGCAGACGCATGCGTTAAAAAACGCTCATCTGCACCGGGCATTACATATATTCCTGTGTTTTCCTATTATTCTGGAGTTTTCTTACATGTTCTTAAATGTTCTGGAGTTTTTCTTAAATATTCTTGAGTTTTCTTATATATTCTTGAGTTTTCTTATATATTCTTGAGTTTTCTTACATTTTCTTGAGTTTCTTTGAGAATAATGTTAACCATGCAGATTTAGGGCTGAATTTACAAAGCCTGTTTACATCTTACACTCAAGTAACTACATTTCTCATATTTTCAGATAAGTTATTGTCACATGAACATGAACTTTTGTTAGGTACAAACAGGTTACTCGATAAGCCAATATCTAATTATTTTTGCAAACAACACAAACAGAAAAACCAGCTTATTGAGTATATTTCTGTAAATAACATCAAAAATAACTATTGTCTCAAATCAGATTTTTGTATACATGTATATGGGTTATGCAAAATTAATTTCAGGTAACCCATTCAGTCCTTTCCCCAGGATATTTGTAAGGCGCTTACATTTTCAGTGCCAGCTTGGTTTTTCTATGACAATTAGTAATCAACTGTTGTTAAACGAAAGGGTTCTGAGGAACTCATCAATTCCCGAAATAGGATTGGTAATCTTTTCTAATAAATTTCTTTTTATATTTTTTTAATTAACTAATATTAAATTTAACATAACTTTTCTGTGGGCCGGGCTTACCCCCCTACCCTTCCTCCTTACCTCTGGGGACTAAATTATTTTATTATGTAGGTAAATTATATACTTTTAGACTTCCCCATCTAAAGACCGGCCTCGGTGGCGTCGTGGCAGGCCATCGGTCTACAGGCTGGTAGGTACTGGGTTCGGATCCCAGTCAAGGCATGGGATTTTTAATCCAGATACCGACTCCAAACCCTGAGTGAGTGCTCTGCAAGGCTCAATGGGTAGGTGTAAACCACTTGCACTGACCAGTGATCCATAACTGGTTCAACAAAGGCTATGGTTTGTGCTATCCTGTCTGTGGGAAGCGCAAATAAAAGATCCCTTGCTGCCTGTCGTAAAAAGAGTAGCCTATGTGGCAACAGCGGGTTCCCTCTAAAACACAGTGTCAGAATGACCATATGTTTGACGTCCAATAGCCGATGATAAGATAAAAAATTAATGTGCTCTAGTGGCGTTGTTAAATAAAACAAACTTTACTTTTACTTTTCCCCATCTAAAATTGCATCAAATAAAAAAAAAATTAAGTACGCAGTTGGTATATTATTATTTATTATTTTGGCATTAAATTTCTAAATTTCTAAATTATTATAGTGAGTGAGTGAGTAAAAGTTTTACACGTGCGTATATACCACGAAGGTTTCACGCACGCCTGTCACGGGCTTAATCTCTGACTTTCGCCAGTGACTAAGTCCGGGCCAGGAGGGGGGAGGGGTACGTTTGAGGTGGGCGGAATTTGGAATAAAAAATTTAGTGGTCGGTCAAAGACCTAAGTCCTAAAATCCTAACGACATTCTACACTTCTACACATGTCCGGACTAAGAATTTAAAACCAAAAGTTTTTGACTGCTCGGCCTAAAAGGTTTTAAGGTGATTTGAGCAATTGATCGGGCACCAAAGTAAAATGCGTTGGACTATTTATAAAAAAATAAACATAAGAATTTTGAGCCGCGGCCGAAATTTTTTTAAAGTCCAACTAAGCCCAAAAAAAGAAAATGGAGGTTGGTGTCTACTTTGGCGAGCCTGAAGATTCCCGGAGTAGAGGCAGGAGATGTTGGCGTCGTAGCAAAGTACGCACTACAGCACCGTAGTCGGGGCCGCAGACCGCCCGGATCATCTTGTGGATGTTCTTGTTGTCCAACTTGGCCGGAAGTATGACTTGGCGGTAGGTCTTGTCCCTCTGGTGCGTCACGACTACGGTGTCATGAGTTCCAAACATCTTGTTGTGGAGTTCGTATTTGCTGCCGTCCTCCAGGGATCTCCAGTCTGTGTTGAGGTGGCTGCCTCGTAGCTGCGTCGGGTCAGTCGTGTCCCCCTGCATGTACTGGTGAAGTTGTTTATTCAGTCCGTTCACAGCGACGGTCCATTCGGACTCTTCAGGGGGAGCGACTACCGGGGCTGGTCTCTCGGCCTTGGCTGGCCGGTCGGTCGGTGATGTTGCCTTCCTTTTTTCTCCAACGGTGGTCGATCGGGCCGATGGCGAGGCGACTGGCTGTACCGGAGATACCGGCCAGTTCTTCCTGGGCCACGTGACGGTCGGTGATGGAGGGTCGTTGGGCGTCTCACACACCGCAGTGTTGAGCTCGTCCAGTTCGGTGGCCGACGGTTCCCTTGGGGCTGGTCGCGTCGTCTCAGGTTGGACTGGGGGCGGCGTCGCAGAAGGGACCGCCACTGGCGGTTGAGCCGCCAGCTTAGATCCCCCCCCGTGCCGCTCCTGGCGCAGGTTTCCTCTTCCTCCACTTCCGATTCCTTGTCGGTGAGATCGCGTCCCCGTACACCAAGGTCACGGAAGCCCGTGACCCGGTGTGCGTGACGCGATACTCACTCAGCTTTCCAAAACTGGCGAGCAGTCCCCCCAGGTGGGGGGGTAAGTCAAGAGCGCAGCTAACCACGTCTACTCTCATCGCGAGTTGAGTTGAAAGTCATTTTTATAGTAATTAGGTTTTTCCTGCCCCGATTCAGACCACCGATCTTATCGGAGGCCAGACTCGGGGTAGGCGCGTTCAAAACCATAGAGGTATATGAGCACGTTAAAACTGTATCTAAGTCTAATCTGAGGGCCTTAAACTTAATTAGGTATGAAGGACATGTTTCACCTATTAGAAGTGTGAATACCTGTGTACTGTAAAGTTTTAAAAGTTGTTATAGCCAAGAGTTGACTGTCACATGTAGCTAATTAAAGCGTAGAGGCAATTGATTTGAGGCCCTTACATGATACCAAAGCGCTTACTCACACACCTAAGACATAGTGGCCCCCTATGCCATATGCCTCTGGGGAAACCCCTGCCATTTTCTGTTGATGTAACCCGTTTTGTCCATGTAAATGGTTCCCTAACTTTTGCGTGAACAACGCAGTGGTACAGTGCTCGCTCAATGCGCAGTCGGTGTGGGATCGATCCCTGTCAGTGGGCCCATTGGGCTATTTCTCGTTCCAGCCAGTGCACCACGACTGGTATATCAAAGGCTGTGGTATGTACTACCCTGTCTGTGGGGTGATGCATATAAAAGACCCCTTGCTGCTAATCGAAAAGAGTAGCCCATGAAGTGGCGACAGCGGGTTTCCTATCTCAATATCTGTGAGGTCCTTAATCATATGTATGACACCATATAACCATAAATAAAATGTATTGTAAAACATTTCTTTCTTTCTGTCTTAAGTGGTCACACAGGGGAATAAATAAAAGTGGCCGCTTAAGACAGGTGACCACTTATTACAAGTTGCGTCGTGTAGATCCTTTAAAACATTTGTTGTTGTTTCTTGTTTTACAGTCTGCACTGCTAATTAATGGCAATTAGATGCATTTCATAGTCATACTTTCTTAACTGATACACGGTAGAGATGTCGGGACTGAATGGGTACTAGTATTTCTGAAGGTGTGAAGATCGGTTATTTGCTGCACCTTATCACTGCTGTTAAATATCCCTTTTATATAATAGTATACATTTACTGTGGCTGCTTGATACAGGTATTTTAATGATTTGGGATCCGATTTAGGTGATCCCTGGCTGCGTTAGACATGTGACCGCTTATTCCAGGTGCATTTACATTATAAATTGTTTGGGAGGGAAACAAGTGACTGCTTAAGACAGGTGACTACTGAGTACAGGTGGCCGCTAAGACAGGTTTGACTGTATGTATATGTACCAGCAACTGTAAATAACCAAATCTGTTGACAGTATATAATGTAAACAACTTAAAATCAATTGAGCCTTTGTGACTGTAATTGTGTTATACGATATCGTGAGGTGCTCAAATGGCTGAAAATTAACTGAAAACAAGCGTATGAAATTCTGTGTTTGCATGTTACAGAAATGATTTACTCAACAGCCTGCAGCTTTCATTCAGTCATCTGCAAGTCACAGGATACCACATTAAAGTGCCTACGTCCAATTAAGGTTCAGGCATGCAGGTCACAGAAACAATTCACCTTTTAATATTGGTTTTGTTCGTGTTGTGGTGCTATTAATGTCTACCCCTAAAGTAGTCCATTAACCAGAGTTTTGTCTGTGATGTACTGCTTTACCATTAACCAAGGTCCAATCATGCTAGAATATTATCATACATGCCCCCCCCCCCCATCCCTCCAGTAACCGGAGATCCGATCATGCTAGAATATCATCATACATGCCCCCCCCCCCATCCCTCCATTATCCAGAGGTCCAATAATTAATGCTAGAATATCACCAAACATGCCCCCCATCCCTCCATTAACCAAAGGTCCATTCATGCTAGAATATCATCAAACATGCCCCCCATCCCTCCATTAACCAAGGTGCGATCATGCTAGAATATCATCATACATGCCCCCCCCCCCATCCCTCCAGTAACCGGAGATCCGATCATGCTAGAATATCATCATACATGCCCCCCCCCCCATCCCTCCATTATCCAGAGGTCCAATAATTAATGCTAGAATATCACCAAACATGCCCACCCATCCCTCCATTAACCAAAGGTCCATTCATGCTAGAATATCATCAAACATGCCCACCCATCCCTCCATTAACCAAAGGTCCGTTCATGCTAGAATATCACCAAACATGCCCCCATCCCTCCATTAACCAAGGTGCGATCATGCTAGAATATCATCAAACATGCCCACCCATCCCTCCATTAACCAAAGGTCCGTTCATGCTAGAATATCACCAAACATGCCCCCATCCCTCCATTAACCAAGGTGCGATCATGCTAGAATATCATCAAACATGCCCACCTATCCCTCCATTAACCAAGGTCCGTTCATGCTAGAATATCACCAAACATGCCCACCCATCCCTCCATTAACCAAAGGTCCGTTCATGCTAGAATATCATCAAACATGCCCCCCATCCCTCCATTAACCAAGGTCCGTTCATGCTAGAATATCACCAAACATGCCCACCCATCCCTCCATTAACCAAAGGTCCGTTCATGCTAGAATATCATCAAACATGCCCCCCATCCCTCCATTAACCAAGGTCCGTTCATGCTAGAATATCATCAAACATGCCCACCCATCCCTCCATTAACCAAAGGTCCGTTCATGCTAGAATATCATCAAACATGTCCCCCCATCCCTCCATTAACCAAAGGTCCGTTCATGCTAGAATATCATCAAACATGCCCACCCATCCCTCCATTAACCAAAGGTCCGTTCATGCTAGAATATCATCAAACATGCCCCCCATCCCTCCATTAACCAAAGGTCCGTTCATGCTAGAATATCATCAAACATGCCCACCCATCCCTCCATTAACCAAAGGTCCGTTCATGCTAGAATATCATCAAACATGCCCCCCATCCCTCCATTAACCAAAGGTCCGTTCATGCTAGAATATCATCAAATATGCCCCTCATCCCTCCATTAACCAAAGGTCCGTTCATGCTAGAATATCACCAAACATGCCCACCTATCCCTCTATTAACAAAAGGTCCGTTCATGCTAGAATATCATCAAACATGCCCCCCATCCCTCCATTAACCAAAGGTTCGTTCATGCTAGAATATCATCAAATATGCCCCCCATCCCTCCATTAACCAAGGTGCGATCATGCTAGAATATCATCATACATGCCCCCCCCCCCCCCACATCCCTCCAGTAACCGGAGATCCGATCATGCTAGAATATCATCATACATGCCCCCCCCCCCATCCCTCCATTATCCAGAGGTCCAATAATTAATGCTAGAATATCACCAAACATGCCCACCCATCCCTCCATTAACCAAAGGTCCATTCATGCTAGAATATCATCAAACATGCCCACCCATCCCTCCATTAACCAAAGGTCCGTTCATGCTAGAATATCACCAAACATGCCCCCCATCCCTCCATTAACCAAGGTGCGATCATGCTAGAATATCATCAAACATGCCCACCCATCCCTCCATTAACCAAAGGTCCGTTCATGCTAGAATATCACCAAACATGCCCCCCATCCCTCCATTAACCAAGGTGCGATCATGCTAGAATATCATCAAACATGCCCACCTATCCCTCCATTAACCAAGGTCCGTTCATGCTAGAATATCACCAAACATGCCCACCCATCCCTCCATTAACCAAAGGTCCGTTCATGCTAGAATATCATCAAACATGCCCCCCATCCCTCCATTAACCAAGGTCCGTTCATGCTAGAATATCACCAAACATGCCCACCCATCCCTCCATTAACCAAAGGTCCGTTCATGCTAGAATATCATCAAACATGCCCCCATCCCTCCATTAACCAAGGTCCGTTCATGCTAGAATATCATCAAACATGCCCACCCATCCCTCCATTAACCAAAGGTCCGTTCATGCTAGAATATCATCAAACATGTCCCCCCATCCCTCCATTAACCAAAGGTCCGTTCATGCTAGAATATCATCAAACATGCCCACCCATCCCTCCATTAACCAAAGGTCCGTTCATGCTAGAATATCATCAAACATGCCCCCCATCCCTCCATTAACCAAAGGTCCGTTCATGCTAGAATATCATCAAACATGCCCACCCATCCCTCCATTAACCAAAGGTCCGTTCATGCTAGAATATCATCAAACATGCCCCCCATCCCTCCATTAACCAAAGGTCCGTTCATGCTAGAATATCATCAAATATGCCCCTCATCCCTCCATTAACCAAAGGTCCGTTCATGCTAGAATATCACCAAACATGCCCACCTATCCCTCTATTAACAAAAGGTCCGTTCATGCTAGAATATCATCAAACATGCCCCCCATCCCTCCATTAACCAAAGGTTCGTTCATGCTAGAATATCATCAAATATGCCCCCCATCCCTCCATTAACCAAAGGTCCGTTCATGCTAGAATATCATCAAATATGCCCCCCATCCCTCCATTAACCAAAGGTCCGTTCATGCTAGAATGTCACCAAACATGCCCCCCCCCCCCCCATCCCCCACCATTAACTGTAGGTCGGTTCATGCTAGAATCTCACCAAACATGCACTCATGCATTGAAAACTGATCTCTCAATGGCATCATATATCAGCATGACAGAGAAATCATTCTTCACTCTGGCAATTGTGTGCAGAAAGCTAATTTCTTCTCTCTTCTTCTTTTTTTTTTCTTCTCTCTCTCTCTCTCTCTCTATCTCTTTTTTTTTTTTTTTTTTTTGAGGCTAATTTGTGGCTGGAAAATCCTTTCTGTTGCAAGTAAAATGTTTGGACACTACACACACTTGGCTGAGTGTTTGAGTGATTGCTTCTCAATGTACAAAGACATGCTAACACTGGTTGTTTGGGAATCATTCCCAGATCTGTCAAATTTCATGCATAAAGTCCGTCGACAGATAGGTTTTGACCTGGTTTCCTTCATTTAAATGTTTTTTTTTCATTCAAGTGGTTTTACATGTTGCATGAAATAGCTGAATGTTTTGACAGTGTTTACTCTACAGTCTCTCATCACGGCTGTGTGTTTGAGGTGTGATGGAGTTGACAGGTCGTATAGTCCACTGGTAATGATGGAGTTGACAGGTTGTATAGTTGACTGGTAACAGAAAGACCGTTAGGATCATCCATGTCTGTTTAGTGCATTTCTCTTCAGTTTTCATTCTGTTGAAAGCATTTGTTACACAGTGATATATCGCGAAGCTATAGTATGCTGCACTAATCACACAAAAAATGTCGTTTGGCTCAACAACAAAAATTGGTGTTCTATAATTTCTTTCGACTTTTATACATGCAATCATGTAGGGATTATTATTGAATGTGTACTGCATGCTACCCAGTATAACAAGTTAATACCTAATTACAGTGGAAAATTTAGTGCTGCTTTCCTAACAACTGTCTGTCATTAGTTCTCTCAACAAATCTCAGAGGTAAAATTAGAAAGAGTTCACTCCTACAGTCATTACCGAAAACATCTGTTCTTAAGACTACTATACATTGGATGTGGGCAGGACGTAGCCCAGTGGTAAAGCGTTCGCTTGATGCGCAGTCGGTCAAGGATTGATCCCCGTTGGTGGACCCATTAGGCTATTTCTCACCTCCAGCCAATGCTACACAACTGGTGTAACAAAGGCTGTGGTATGTACTATCCTGTTTGTGCAATGGTGCATATAAAAGATCCCTTGCTGCTAATCGAAAAGAGTAGTCCATGAAGTAGCGAAAGCGGGTTTCCTCTCTATATCTGTGTGGTCCTTAACCATATGTCCGACACCATATAACCGTAAATAAAATGTGTTGAGTGTGTCATTAAATAAAACATTTGCTTCCTTCCTATAGATTGGATGTGGCACTTGTGTGTGGTCTGACCGTTTCATTTGCAACTTGCATTTTTTTTTTTGGGGGGGGGGGAAATATATATATATATACACACACACACCATATACAATTTGTTATTGCGACTTGCAGATGCACACATCCAGTCTACACACTCTCACTGAACCTAATGTGTTTCGATTTACTTTTTACTTGTACTGCACACACACACACAAATCTATATGAGCCATTATTTAAATTGTACTAAAATCCCAAATTGAAAATTAAAAATATTGGGGTTCCATAATTTCTTTTGACTACTATACAAGCAACATAAAACTTAATTGCGCCTCTTGTTGTTGAATGTGTCCTGCACTTGCGTGTTACGCATTGTAATACGTTAATACCTAATCACACCAAAACACCACGTGCTGCGTTCCTAACAACTGTTCATCATTAGTCCTCATCACAAATCTCGGAGGTAAAATTAGGAATAGTTCGTTCCTACAGTCCTTACCGAAAACATCAGGGGCCAATTTCACTTAATGTTGTAAATTTACGTTTGAGGCTATCTGTTATATTGGGCATACATTTACACATGTTTGGCATCTATTTCACATGGAAAATAACATCATTACGGAAGATGGAGCATTTCAATTTCACTAAATGTTGTAAATTTACGTTTGAGACTATCTGTTATATTGGGCATATATTTACACATGTTTGGCATCTATTTCACATGGAAAATAACATCATTACGGAAGATGGGTCCAGCATTTCAATGACCAAAGAAAATGAAATATGCATACTTAAAACTATATTTGTTGTACTATGATAGTAATAAGAATTGTGTTTTTGTCATAGATTTCCATTTACTTGCAAAACTAAGCTTACGATGTTTTGTGAAATTGGGCCCTGTTATTAAAGGGACATTCCTGAGTTTGCTGCAATGTTCAAAATTATTTAAAGACGAAATTCAGTTTGGGCTTCTTACAAATATTAAGATGACCAGAAACACACTGAATATACAGACACTGATATTCTAAACAAGAAAATATATTTAATATGTAAGTTTAATTGTAGAAATATTTTATTAGTCTGAAACATCTTACAATGCAGCAAACTCGAGAATGCCCCTTTAAGTCTCATATAGACTGGATGCGGCATGTGCCTGCGGTCTGACTGTTGCGTCTGATGAGTCTGCGGCTAGAGTTTTGGGCATATACACAGTCCTTATTTTTTGAAAATTATAGGCGAGTGGAAAAGTGCACACCTCAATATTCTAAGGCGAGTAAAAAATAAATAACATAGGCAGTGTAGCTCCGATTAGATTTTGACTGGTACGTCTACAAAATTGTCTATTAAACCAGTATTTTTCTTAATTTGTTCAACAAAGAGAAATACCAGTTTAACAACTGCATGGAAGCCACTGCCATGTTTTTAATTTTTATTGTTTTAATAAAAGGACCTTCCTATCAGCTAAATGAGCTATGAAAACTGTAGGTTTTTGTAAACAGTGGAAATAAATATACCCATCTATTTTACGTGCGCCGTTTGTTGAGTGTATCGTGCACTGTTCTTCGCACTCATCAGATTGAAATTATGTGCGCTGTATGAGCTGGATCGCACTCATGCATCATAAAAAGCAAGGTCTGCTGTCAACATGCATTTACAGATGCACGTCTAGAGCCTCTCATTGAAACTAATGTAATATTTATCTATTTGTTTACTCTGACTGCTCACGGTGCTGTTTTCTTAACAACTGTCCATCATTAGTTCTCATCACAACTCTCAGACGTGACATTAGGAAGAGTTCGCTCCTACACAGTGCGACAGGCATATCAAAGGCCATAGTATGTACTACCCTATCTGTGGGATAGTGCATATAAAAGATCCCTTGCTGCTAATCGAAAAGAGTAGCCCATGAAGTGGCGACAGTGGGTTTTTGCTCTCAATATCTGTATGGTCCTTAAACATTTGTCCGACGCCATATAACCGTAAATATAATATGTTGAGTGCGTTGTTAAATAAAACATTTCCTTTCTTCCTTCCTATACAGTGATTACTGAGAAACATCCATTCCTACTTACTGACACAATCTGATGTCCTCAAGAGTCTGGTTCTATTGTCACTTATTATATGTTCTGTTTCTTAGTCTGGTTCTACTGTCTCTTATTATATGCTTTGTTTTGTTTCTTGCCGTATCGGCCTTGAAAAGGCAAGTTAAAGAAATAATAATATGGTGTATGTTTGGCAGATGGAACAAGACAACTGACAGCACTTCTGATTAGGACTACGCCTCTAAACCAAAATGACATCTTCTGTTTTATGTCTTTTAGGTTTGTCCGTTTTGTTTTTGAATGTATCTTATGTCATAGAACTCTATAGTTTGATTAAGGGATCATTGGCTTTGATTAGAGCAGTACCAGAAATGCTCAAATTGGGTGAGTTTGGTTCGTTGTTAAAATTACCTTTCCATTTAGATCGACCATTCAAAATTGCTCCTAAATTCCTTCATCAAAAATGCGCACCCATTCTCTTTGGCTTAATCTTACAGGACATTCCAAATTCCATAACACCATACCACCCTCCGCTTGTTACCAGCTACGGTCGGACTGCTGGTGCTCCCTTGCACCTGCCAGTGCAGGCAGTCCCTCCTCCAACCCACCCCACCTTTCCTGTCCTGCCCAGGACAGGCGTGCGCGACAACCGCTTGCTTTGAATGTGCATGTTAAACACTTTGGACTTTGACTTAGACATGTTAAAATGTTAATTTAATTTTGTCCATTTTTTTTTTTTTTTTTTTTTTTTAATATATACATGTATATACATGTAGATTCATTGTGAATGTTACATCACAAATTATTATAAAACGTATAAAACATATAATGTCTAGGGTTGAAGCTTTAGTCAACTCTCATCCATAAAAACAGAATTTGTAGGTAAGGCTGGAGTCTTTATAATATAGTCTGGAAGGAAGAAAATGTTTTATTTAATGACGCACTCAACACATTTTATTTACGGTTATATGGCATCGGACATATGGTTAAAGACCACAGAGATATTGAGAGAGAACACCCACTGTTACCACTTCATGGGCTACTCTTTTCGATTAGCAGCAAGGGATCTTTTATATGCACCATCCCACAGACAGGATAGTACATACCACAGCCTTTGTTACACCAGTTGTGTAGCATTGGCTGGAGGTGAGAAATAGCCTAATGGGTCCACCAACGGGGATCAATCCTTGACCGACCGCGCATCAAGCGAACGCTTTACCACTGGGCTACGTCCTGCCCACATCCAATGTATAGTAGTCTTAAGAACAGATGTTTTCGGTAATGACTGTAGGAGTGAACTCTTCCTAATTTTACCTCTGAGATTTGTTGAGAGAACTAATGACAGACAGTTGTTAGGAAAGCAACACTAAATTTCCCACTGTAATTAGATATTAACTTGTTATACTGGATAGCATGCAGTACACATCAATGATAATCCCTAAGTTTTACATTGCATGTATAAAAGTTGAAAGGAATTATAGAACACCAATATTGTTTTTGAGCAAAACAATTTTTTTTGTGTGATTAGTGCAGCATACTATAGCTTCGCGATATATCACTGTGTAACAAATGCTTTCAACAGAATGAAAACTGAAGAGAAATGCACTAAACAGACATGGATGATCCTAACGGTCTTTCTGTTACCAGTCAACTATACAACCTGTCAACTCCATCATTACCATTGGACTATACAACCTATCAACTCCATCACACCTCAAACACACAGCTGCGATGAGAGACTGTAGAGTAAACACTGCCAGTTGTGGAGCACTGGCTGGAACGAGAAATAGCCCAATGGGTCCACTGATGGGGATCGATCCTAGACCGACCGTGCATCAAGCGAACGCTTTACCACTGGGCTACATCTCGCCACTACACTATAGTCTGGAGTTTCTACATTATCAGCTTATGAAAGACTAGACTACATTATCAGCTTATGAAAGACTAGACTACATTATCAGCTTATGAAAGACTAGACTACATTATCAGCTTATGAAAGACTAGACTCCATTATCAGCGTATGAAAGACTAGACTACATTATCAGCTTATGAAAGACTAGACTACATTATCAGCTTATGAAAGACTAGACTCCATTATCAGCTTATGAAAGACTAGACTACATTATCAGCTTATGAAAGACTAGACTCCATTATCAGCTTATGAAAGACTAGACTCCATTATCAGCTTATGAAAGACTAGACTACATTATCAGCTTATGAAAGACTAGACTCCATTATCAGCTTATGAAAGACTAGACTACATTATCAGCTTATGAAAGACTAGACTACATTATCAGCTTATGAAAGACTAGACTCCATTATCAGCTTATGAAAGACTAGACTACATTATCAGCTTATGAAAGACTAGACTACATTATCAGCTTATGAAAGACTAGACTACATTATCAGCTTATGAAAGACTAGACTCCATTATCAGCTTATGAAAGACTAGACTACATTATCAGCTTATGAAAGACTAGACTCCATTATCAGCTTATGAAAGACTAGACTACATTATCAGCTTATGAAAGACTAGACTACATTATCAGCTTATGAAAGACTAGACTCCATTATCAGCTTATGAAAGACTAGACTACATTATCAGCTTATGAAAGACTAGACTACATTATCAGCTTATGAAAGACTAGACTACATTATCAGCTTATGAAAGACTAGACTACATTATCAGCTTATGAAAGACTAGACTACATTATCAGCTTATGAAAGACTAGACTACATTATCAGCTTATGAAAGACTAGACTACATTATCAGCTTATGAAAGACTAGACTACATTATCAGCTTATGAAAGACTAGACTACATTATCAGCTTATGAAAGACTAGACTACATTATCAGCTTATGAAAGACTAGACTACATTATCAGCTTATGAAAGACTAGACTACATTATCAGCTTATGAAAGACTAGACTACATTATCAGCTTATGAAAGACTAGACTACATTATCAGCTTATGAAAGACTAGACTACATTATCAGCTTATGAAAGACTAGACTACATTATCAGCTTATGAAAGACTAGACTCCATTATCAGCTTATGAAAGACTAGACTCCATTATCAGCTTATGAAAGACTAGACTACATTATCAGCTTATGAAAGACTAGACTCCATTATCAGCTTATGAAAGACTAGACTACATTATCAGCTTATGAAAGACTAGACTACATTATCAGCTTATGAAAGACTAGACTCCATTATCAGCTTATGAAAGACTAGACTACATTATCAGCTTATGAAAGACTAGACTACATTACCAGCTTATGAAAGACTAGACTACATTACCAGCTTATGAAAGACTAGACTACATTACCAGCTTATGAAAGACTAGACTACATTACCAGCTTATGAAAGACTAGACTACATTACCAGCTTATGAAAGACTAGACTACATTACCAGCTTATGAAAGACTAGACTACATTATCAGCTTATGAAAGACTAGACTCCATTATCAGCTTATGAAAGACTAGACTACATTATCAGCTTATGAAAGACTAGACTACATTATCAGCTTATGAAAGACTAGACTACATTATCAGCTTATGAAAGACTAGACTACATTATCAGCTTATGAAAGACTAGTCTCTTGAGTTAAAACCTTCACAGGACAGGATTCAGCTCAGTTGAGTGCTCGCTTGAGGTGCTGTGTCACAGGATCGAGCCACCTCAGTGCTTCCATTCAAATTACTGGGGGTTTTTCTCATTCCAACTACTGCAACACATCTGGTCAAAGGCCATGGTATGTGCTATCCTGTCTGTGGGAAAGTGCATATAAAAGATCACTTGTTGCTAATGAAAAAATGTAGCAGGTTTTCTCTGATGACTGTGAGTCAGAATTATCAAATGTTTGACATCCAATAGCCAATACAGCGCTCGCTTGATGCATGATCAATAGGATCGATCCCCGTCGGTGGGCCCATTGGTCTATTTCTCGTTTCAGCCAGTGCTCCACAACTGGTGTAACAAAGGCCGTGGTATATACTATCCTATCTGTGCAATGGTGCATATAAAAGATCCCTTGCTGTTAATCAAAAAAGAGTAGCCCATGAAGTGGCGACAACAGGTTTTCTCTCTCAATATCTTTGTGATCCTTAACCATATGTCTGACGCCATATAACCATAAATAAAATGTGTTGAGTGCAATGTTTAATAAATTATTTCCTTCCTTCCTTCCAATAGCCAATGATTAATAAATCAATGTGCTCTAGTGGTATCATTAAGCAAAACAAACTTTAACTTTAAAACTTTCACCAGCATTGGTATTGGAGCTTTAAGAAATAAAATTCATTGTATTCATATTGTGGCTGTAGACTGGGAGTGAAAAGGGAGTGAAAAGGGAGTCTTGGCGTAACATATTATAAAGTTATCGATTAGTTAATTTGTTACATGAAAAGCCTTTTCTATATGGCCATCCACATTTGAATGTCTTTTGTATGTGCATGATGAAAATGAACCTCTTGAGAAAATTGATGTAGAAGTACTAGAATTAGCCAGTGAAATAATATTTAATATGTAGTTATTAGCTAAATCATGGTTAGAATTGCAAGCTAGGTTACACAATCAACCAGTACACTTGTTAAAGGTGCATAGTCACTTCTTTTTTTTTGGAGTGCGGAGAGTAAGGTGTAGCTTAATGATAGTGTACTTGCTCAATGTGTGATAGGTCATAGAAATGATACCCTTCATCCAATTGGGTTTGGGGGGGTGGGGGGGGGGGTCATCCCCAATAGGATCCCGTAACTGGTAGGCTCCATCTTATGTATGAGAAAGTACACGGAAATGATCCTATAGCTGACATTGCATTTTTGGTGGTAATCAGGAGCAGATCTAGGAAAAAAAAATTGTGGGTTGGGGGGAGGGGGGAGAGACTAATGGGAAAAGGGCACATAGACCAAGTTGTCAAAAGGACATCCCAGTGGGAAAACAACTGAGGGGAAAAAAGGGCACTTAAATATGTTTAGGGAGAGTGGGTCTGTCTATTTCTCTTTCTCACTCTCTTGTTGCTGTCTCTCTGTCTGTCTCTCTATGTGCCTCTGTGTGTGTATGTGTGTGTGTGTGTGTGTGTGTGTGTGTGTGTGTGTGTGTGTATGTGTGTGTGTATGTATGTGTGTGTATGTGTGTGTGTGTATGTGTGTGTGTGTGTGTGTGTGTGTGTGTGTGTGTGTGTGTGTGTGTGTGTGTGTGTGTGTGTGTGTGTGTGTGTGTGTGTGTGTGTATGTATGTGTGTGTGTATGTGTGTGTGTGTGTGTGTGTGTGTGTGTGTGTGTGTCTCGTTCTCTCTTAGTCTTGACCAAGTGTTAAAATAACCATGTTAGACACCAAATAGCCATAATTGGAATATGCTGAGATGTTGTTACACAAACATTTAAACATTCCTTGTCAGCATGTGTGAGCATTTTAGTGTGATGAAAATCTCTGAAAATCTTTGAGTATCTGTGAACATCTTTGAGTATCTGTAAAGCTGTGTGGGCATCTTTGAAGTCTGTGAGTATTTGTGAGCATATAATTTTCAGTGAACTGTAAGTATCTTTAAGCTTCTATGAACATATGTCATCTATGAACACCGGTGAATATATGTTAACACCTATGGACATATTTGAACATCTATAAGCATTTTTGAACATCTATAAGCATCTTTGAATGTCTATAAGCATTTGTGAACATCTATAAGCATTTGTAAACATATAAAAGCATATTTGAACATCTATAAGCATTTGTGAACATCTATAAGCATCTTTGAACATCTACATTGTCCGAGCATCTGTGAACATCTCTGAGCATCTTTGAACATCTATAAGCATCTTTGAACATCTATAAGCATCTTTGAAAATCTACATGGTATGAACATCTATGGACATCTCTAAGCATCTTTGAACATCCATGAGCATCTTTGAACATTTAAACATCTATGAACTAGCAGCTTGAACATCTGTGAACATGTGAAATATTAAATTTTCCAGTTGATATATGGCCCAAACTAATCAATATCTTGACGACTCGGCACATTTTCAAAACTCCGAACCCATCTACATGCATGTGTGCTTGTGGCTTTAAGCATGGGAAAAGTCATTAGCCTGCAGGCATCCTTAAATTTCATTAACGAGTGGAGGCATCAGTAATCGGGTTTGACACGGTGTGTAAATCCACAGACAGCTAAACATTCCAGATAAAACTCAAATGTCTGCCATTTCTTTGCTTTCTTCTTTTCTTTCTTCTTTTTTTTTTTTTTTTCGTTTTAATTTTTTTTTTTTTTTAATCTTTTTGTTTCCTTTTTTTTTTTTTTGTGGTAATATTTCTGCCATTCTAGGTCAAGGATTTTAAGATTGAACTTATTAGACACGTGAAACTGATAAGCAAACACAGAAAACTAAGACAATATTAAAAATAAAAAAATAAAAAAATGTTTGGCATGTTTTATTAGATCAGATTCCACAACTGGGGGAACAGAGATCATGGTATGTACTATCCTGTCTGCTAATCAAATATAGTAGTCCATGGCATGAGGAAAGCACGCTTCGCTTCGTCTCTCAATATCTGTGTGGTCCTTAACCATATGTCTGATATCATATAACCATGAATAAAATGTGTTGAGGACATCATTAAAAACACTTTTTTCTTTCTTTCTTTGCTCTAGAATAAAAACTGGTGACTGAGCACACAAAACTAAAACATCTGCCACCTACTTTTCTCTAATGTGTGCCATTCCAGTTCAGATGTTTTTGGGTTTTTTTTTTTTAAATGCACTTGTTCCGTAAGAAAAACTGATAATTGAGCACAAATTTATTGTTTTGGCCATTTTTATTACTGTTTTTCTTTCTTTCTTTTTCCTGTCGGTTTTTTTTTTTCTTCTTCTTTTGTTCTTTTTCTTTTTATAAATGTCTACCATTCATGGTTACAGATTTGACGAAGTACACTTATTAAAGATAAGCAACTGATACCTGAGTATAAAAAAAAAAATCCTTGAATATCTATCTTTTTATTAATTGTTATTTTCTTCACTTTTTTTTTTACATGTCAGCACATTCCAGATCACAAATTTAAAGGACATTTGTTTTTTGGTTAGAAACTCATAAGTTAACATAAAAAAGCCCGAACAATTTTTAATCTTTTTTTTTTCTTTATTAATTAATTTTGAAATGTCTGCCATTGTATGTTTGAACAACTGCACTTTGTTGTAGCGGGGACACTGATAAATTAGTCCAAATATTACATCTCTACCAGGCTCGAATGTTTGTTGAACACTCCTATGTTTTAGTCAATATCATTTCGGATTTTTATTCAAACGAATATTTGTTAAGCACTTCCATATGTTTTTGCCACACAAAGATATATTGACTATTTACGAAACACCACGGATGAATTCTCCAAGGTTTTCCTTTAAGCAATTTGTCTCCTCACAGTCTGTCAAAGAGGGCTGAATGGACCAGTGAGGTTTTTAATGTGTGTGTTTTAAGTACCGCAAATTACTCCTCCGAGTAGTGTACCAGTAATAAGGTTACAGTGATACATTAGAGACATTCTCCGCGTTGGAAGGTGAACTGATGTATTGACCTCTGCGTTGGAGGGTGAATTGATGTATTGACCTTGTGACCTGGAATATGTAGCTCAATGGAAAGAAAGAAAGAAAGAAAGAAAGAAAGAAAGGAAGAAATGTTTTATTTAACGATGCACTCAACACATTTTGTTTACGGTTATATGGCGTCAGACATGGTTAAGGACCACACAGATATTGAGGGAAGAAACCTGCTGTCGCCACTTCATGGGCTACTCTTTTCGATTAGCAGCAAGGGATCTTTTATATGCACCATCCCACTGACAGGGTAGTACATACCACGGACTTTGATATACCAGTTGTGGTGCACTGGCTGTCAATGGAAAGAGTGCTCACCTGATTTCCTGTGGGCCATAGGATCAATTGACCTCAGTGGTCTTAAGGGTTTTTTTCAGTCCCAACCAGTGGTATGCAGGCAGGCAGGGGTAAAAAGGTGGATGGATGGGTGGGTGGGTGGGTGGATGGATTGATGGATGGATGGATGGATGGATGGACTGGGAGATGGATGGATGGATGGACCGAGAGATGGATGGATGGATGGATGGAGAGATGGATGGGTGGATGGATGAAAGAAAGAAAGAAATGTTTTATTTAACGACGCATTCAACACATTTTATTTACGGTTATATGGCGTCAGACATATGGTTAAGGACCACACAGATTTTTAGAGGAAACCAGCTGTCGCCACTACATGGGCTACTCTTCCGATTAGCAGCAAGGGATCTTTTATTTGCGCTTCCCACAGGCAGGATAGCACAAACCATGGCCTTTGTTGAACCAGTTATGGATCGCTGGTCGGTGCAAGTGGTTTACACCTACCCATTGAGCCTTGCGGAGCACTCACTCAGGGTTTGGAGTCGGTATCTGGATTAAAAATCCCATGCCTCGACTGGGATCCGAACCCAGTACCTACCAGCCTGTAGACCAATGGTCTGCCATGAGGGTTGGGTGGGGTGGATGGATAGAAGGATGGGCAGATGGGGGATGGATGGAATGGGTGGGTGGTTGGATGGATGGATGGATGAATGGAAGGGTTTTGAGTGGATGGATGGGTAGATGTATCAATGGGTTTTGAGTTGATGTCCCCTGCGCGTGTTGTAACCTCACCGTGGTGCAAGGGTGTAACATTATCTTTGAGAATGGCCAATACAGCACAAATAAATTTTGAGTAAAAGTCTGTATCTATCTGTGATATTTGTATTTTTGCACGGTTCTTTACACTGTGTTTTTGTTTAAATCTCGAATTTTTATATTGATGTTGATCATCACTTTAGTTGTTTGCATTACCATAGTTTGACACCTAATAGCCGATGTATTTTTCGTGCTGGGGTGTCGTTAAACATTCATACATTCAACTGAGTTGATGGATAGGTAGATGTATGGATGAGTAGGTGGGGGATGGATGGATGGGTTTTGAGTGGATGGATGGATGGGTAGATGGATGGATTGGTAGATGTATGGATGAGTAGGTGGGGGATGGATTGATAGGTTTTGAGTGGATAGATGGATGGGTAGATGGATGGATTGGTAGATGTATGGATGAGTAGGTGGGGGATGGATGGATGGTCAGATGGGCTTTTGGTGACTGATTGACTACAGGTAGGTTGGTCAGTGGATGGTTAACTCAACGGTTGGATTTATGCATGGATGAATTGCTAATATATAATAGATCAATATTCAGTAACATGCATGGATGGATGACAGAACTGAAATGACGGGTTAGATGGGTGGGTGAATGAGTGGATTTGATAGGTGGAAAACTGGACTATGAATGGAAGGATGGTGTGAAAACCCCACAAAAACCTCCAAATGTTCATACAAATGGTTAAATGAATCAATGCATAGACAGTCCTTGAACTTGCTGAATAAACATAAAGTGAATGCCCTCCAGAAAACTCTTATTTTAAAAATGGAATCAATGTTATCACAGTATAATTTATAATACACACACACACGGTAAATGACACTGTATGAGATTATATATTTGTATGACTGTGGGTTATGAAAGCCCGTTCACCAGATCGGCGTAGTCAAACAGACCGATCCGGACGGAGAAATCTTCAATATTTACCCACACTTGAGGACTCGACCCTGGAACGATGAGCCAGGCAGAAGGCAGCTTGGCGCCACCAGTAGAATGAGTTTTATGTGAACCAGTTGATCATCTAAAAGCCACTTGGTCTGTATATTTAGATTCATTTCCTGATTAGAGGGGTGTTGGCGAATACTGCCACTGTATTACAAGTCAGATGATTTTCAGTGATGTGTGGGAGCCAGTCATAATGTTTTGTGTCCTTGTTTGTTTAGCTGTTGACAGCTATGATCTGTTTATTATCCGGCTGGCTGGCTGGCTGGCTGGCTGGCTGCATCTGGCTGCATCTGGCTAGCTGGCTGCATCTGTCTGTCTGTCTGCCTGCTTGTCTGCCTTGTGCCTTGCCTTGCCTTGCCTTGCCTTGCCTTGCCTTGCCTTGCCTTGCCTTGCCTTGCCTTGCCTTGCCTTGCCTTGCCTTGCCTTGCCTTGCCTTGCCTTGCCTTGCCTTGCCTTGCCTTGCCTTGCCTTGCCTTGCCTTGCCTTGCCTTGCCTTGCCTTGCCTTGCCTTGCCTTGCCTTGCCTTGCCTTGCCTTGCCTTGCCTTGCCTTGCCTTGCCTTGCCTTGCCTTGCCTTGCCTTGCCTTGCCTTGCCTTGCCTTGCCTTGCCTTGCCTTGCCTTGCCTTGCCTTGCCTTGCCTTGCCTTGCCTTGCCTTGCCTTGCCTTGCCTTGCCTTGCCTTGCCTTGCCTTGCCTTGCCTTGCCTTGCCTTGCCTTGCCTTGCCTTGCCTGTCTGTCTGTCTTGTCTGTCTGTCTGTCTGTCTGTCTGTCTGTCTGTCTGTCTGTCTGTCTTGTCTGTCTTGTCTGTCTGCCTATCTTGTCTGTCTGTCTGCCTATCTTGTCTGTCTGTCTGTCTGTATATCTGCCTGGGACATGATGTAGTTTGCTAGAACCGGCCTTGTTGGTGTCGTGGTTAAGCCATTCGGACATAAGGCTGGTAAATACAGGTTTCGCAGCCCGGTACCGGCTCTCACCCAGAACGAGTTTTAATGACTCAATGGGTAGGTGTAAAACCATCACACCCTCTTCTCTCTCACTAACCACTAAACAATTAACAACTAACCCACTATCCTGGACAGACAGCCCAGATAGCTGAGGTGTGTGCCCAGGAAAGCGTCCTTGAACCTTAATTGTATATAAGCACAAAAATACGTTAAAATGAACTGAAAGCTCAGTAGTAAAACATTGCCTGATGTGTGATGGGTTATAGCACCAATCGCCATCAATATTCAACATAGTGTCCCATAATTGATAAATTAAAGAGCATGGTAAATACAACTATTTTCATCTTTATGGGGAATTGCTCGACAGATCCATTGAGGTTTTCCTGTCCCAATCAGTGTTCTAATATATAAAGTCATGGTATGTGTTGTATGTATGGTATATGGGAATTTTTTTGCCCACTGGACTGAATTAGCTAGCTTTTACACAGTGCTAGATAAATCTATCTGGCACCCTGGTGCTAGATTAAAAGAATCCTTCATATAGGTCCATGTGGGTCAGGGCTATTCCACCCGACAGTATATAATTTGTTGTCAGAGACGAGGCTTGCCGAGTCCCGACATCATATTATGTACCCGAGGGTGGAATAGCCCTGTCCCACATGGACACATAATGGAGGATTATTTTTCTCCCATCCAGTAGATGAAAAACAAACATTTTGGGAAAACGTGAAAAACCCTACTTTTTTTTTTTTTTATCTTACAATAAAATATTGAAAAGATCGTACCCAAAAATGGTTTATACTTATAAACCGAAAATGATAGTATAATTTCATTATGACAGCAGGTTTCCTTGTTTTTATGAAATATAAAAAGCATTTCTTACGTTATTTAGTCATTTACATGACATCAGCCAGTGTTAATGTTAGCTCAAACAACAGACCGAAGGAATCAAAAATTCAGCCAATCAGAGCATGGCCCATACTCGGTGTCTACTATTTGGTCCGCGCAGTCGCTGGACACTACTAAATACTTGTATTCCAAATTCCGACCATTTCAAACTCAATCCCCCCCCCCCATTGTCCTGGACTTAGTCACTGGCGAATGTCAGAGATTAAGCCCATGACAGGCATGTGTGAAACCTTCGTGGTATATACGCACGTTAAACCCTTACCCTGACCCTCAAACAACAGAAGTCACATGGTCATGCAAGACGGATTTATTCTGCATGGGCTGGATGATTTCTACATATGTGTGATGTGTGTTACGTCATAATTCATGTTTTTCAGAATTCTGTTTGCCAGTTAACGTTTTCAAATTAATATTTTCAACTTTATATTTATTAAGTTGTTACATTTTTTCACATATGATTAAATGAGTTTGTAAGTGAAATGTTTACGAATCGTTCTACAATAAACAAACCATAGCTTACAGAATTAATGTTTTGTTACTGTAATTAAATGGGCAAGAACAAGAATGAGTCACCATTGTGAGGAATAGATAAAGCATTTCCAACCCCCAGGACAAAGGTATAAGTCAACAAAAAGGGAAGCATTCTGAGGGTACTGCCAAAGCAAGGGCCATAACTCTGTGTAAATTCTGGGTAAATTGCCATGAAACAGGAAGGAAATGTTTTATTGAACAACACACATAACACATTTTATTTACGGTTATATGACATCAGACATATGGTTAAGGACCACACAGATATTGATGGAGGAAACCTGCTGTAGGGATCTTTTAGATGCACCATCCCACAGACAGGGTAGCACATACCACGGCCTTTGATATACCAGTCGTGGTGCACTGGCTGGAACCAGAAATAGCCCAATGGTGCCATGAAACAGAGGCAGTTGGTCAACATGACCCATGAGTTATTTTTGACGTATCTGTGATTTTTAAAAAAAAAAAATCTTTTTGGATCCACGTAACTGAATGATTTTTGCATGCGGAACAGTTTCTGTATGATCAATAGTCCATTGTAAATCTGCGTTCATTTAAGTGTAGTTTAAAGCTTAAGGCTTTCATACTTGAACCACCGATGTGAAATAACACCTCAGGATTTGCTGCTGAAGAATAAACTCACTGTAACAAGTCTGTGCTGTATCCAATTAGAAGACAATCGCATGAAACACTTGCAAATCAAAGTAAATTGTTAAATAGTTGGCTGTGTTGAGACTGGTGACTAAGATCACGCACTATAACCATGTACGTGATGTATATGTATATAGTGGAGTAACAGTATTCCTGTATGGCGGTTCCAGATTCATTAAAGGGACAGATCCTAGTTTTTAAACACAAAGGCATATTTCACTATTAGAGCCATTTATGATCACTAAAATCAAACATTACTTATATTTTATTGTTTAGATTATCCATTTCCGTACAACCGAAGTGTTTCCGGTCACGTGTGTCTCAGAAGTAACGTTAATGGAGTCGCGTTTTAGTCTATTGTTACGGGTATTTCAATGTCACAGACTCTGCTAAGGCATATTTTTCACCTAAAAATTCACTTCAACCCATAAAAATAGACACTGTTTGGTTAATTTACAAACCGTAAGCAAAGTAGAGTACAGAATAAAACGCGATTCAGCAATCATTATTTCTCAGATGCACGTGCATTTTTAAAAATATGAAAAATGCATTTCGTGGTATTAGAAACACCAGGATGACCAGAAACACTTCGGTTGTATGGATAAAATGGATAATCTAACGATAAAATATAAGTAATGTTTAATTTCAGTGATCATAAATGGCTGTAATAGTGAAAATATGCCATAGTGTTTAAAAACAAGGGTATGTACCTTTAAACGGTAAACTCACCTGATCAATACAACACTTAAACTTTATTACATCTACATTTTGTGTATGTTTTGTTTTTTTATGTGTGTTTTTTTTGTGTGGAGTTTTTGTTCTTTACATAAAGATTTTTTTCTAGAGATTTAAAAAAAAAAAAATTCTTAGAGATTTTATTAGATTTTTTAAAGGGAAGGAAGGACATACATGTATGTCCACAAAAAAAAGAAAGAAAAAAAGGTTGAGAAAATTTTGCGTAACATTGATTTAATATGGAGATATACCCAAGGCCATTCAGAAATGTAAATGTAGATGCCAGTCTGGTCCGATGCTTTAATCTTCTATCAGTCATCTTACTGGTTTCCTCTCTGAATTAATAACTCAATGTTCGACTGCGGGACTATGGAGGGTCACTAGGTGTGTCTGCTGTATACGTCCATTAAGCTCTTAATTACAAAGATTTGTCAAAGATATCACCAGAATACAGTGTTTTTGGATCAAAGTAATTTGGAAAGAAATTGCAGAATCATATGAAATATGAGCATATTATATGTATACTACAGAGCAATTATTTTTCATTTTTGATTAATTTTGTCCTTATAGTCATGTGAGGTTCAATCATGCTGTCCTGAGCACACACCTTATGTTTATTTTGGTTAAATATCCATCCATCCATCCATCCATCCATCCATCAATCCATCCATCCATCCATCCATCCATCCATCCATCCATCCATCCATCCATCCATCCATCCATCCATCCATCCATCCATCCATCCATCCATCCATCCATCCATCCATCCATCCATCCATCCATCCATCCATCCATCCATCCATCCATTCATGCTTCCTTCCTTCCTTCCTTCCTTCCTTCCTTCCTTCCTTCCGTCCGTCCGTCCGTCCGTCCGTCCGTCCGTCCGTCCGTCCATCCGTCCGTCCACCCACCCACCCAAACCCACCCATCCATCTATCCATCCATCCATCCATCCATCCATTCATTCATTCACCCATCCATCCTCCATCCATCCATCCATCCATCTATCCATCCATCTGTCCATTCATTCATTCATTCCATCCAATACCCACCTTCCTTCCTTCCTTCCTTCCTTCCTGTTGTACGTCTCTTTAAATTTAGCATCATGGAATTTTAGTATCTTGTATGCATTTTATTTTAATCAGTAATTTTAACCATTGTTGTTTGTTCAATGAATCACTGACAATTCAGTCACAGAAATGTTTTTTGGGACGGTCTGTTGTACGTTTCTTTAAATTTAGCGTCTCAGAATTTTAGCGTCTTGTAACTTGTATGACCTCGCTAAATTCGCTGAAGTTTTAAGCTCGCTAACATTTCCTGATTTACGGTAATCAGTGTGAGTGGTGGCTACTGATCCTTTATGAGTTATGACTTTGCTAGCCGTTAGCTGCACATGTACCTGCATTAAGAGTTAAATCATTTATGTGCAAGTCTGGAGATGTTGATGTGTTGTGGTCGGGTTTTATCACCTGTCAGTTCATTTATGACTGAATACACTAACGTGTGTGGATATGGAACATCGGTGGCTTTAGGTAAATGGATGGATGCATGAATGAATGAGCATTGGGTGAGTGAATGAATGGATTTTTGGGTGCGCAAGAGGGAATTTTGGGTGGATGGATGGATGGATTAATGATGGATGGATGGATGGATGGATGAGATGCTAGATAGATGGATGGGATGTTAAATCATTATTTAATGCAGTTTATAGTTCTTATTTGCTTTTTTAATATACTCATTCCCAGACATGATAGCACATACCATGATGGTCTTTGACAGACCTCAGGACCTATAGTCCATTTGCATCAAAAGGGAACCGATGAATTGACATGAAACTCGATAATGCTAAAAGTCATATTAAAATATCTAAAACTCCTGAAAACTGGACACTCTGTAAACTGGCATTCCCTCAAAACCGGACATTTTTCAGTTCCTTTTTAAATATCTGTACAGAATCTAACATCTCTAAACCAGATACCCTGTACAAACTGGTCCAGTGGGTGTCTGGTTTAGAGACGTTTTACTACATGTTTGTTTTGTTTTTACAATCTCATTGAAATAGTAATAATAAAAAATAATGAAATTGTAGGATTTACAAAACAAAAACAAATACAAATGTTATTTCACTGAAATAAAAATATTATTTCTTTAAAAAATCAATAGTGATGAACGTGTTTTTTGGTGACATCATAAACTAATAAACAAGAGTTGTAATTTCATTGAAATGACAATAAGAAATAAATCTTTCTTCAGAATGACTTTCCAGAATTTTATTTGATAACTAAGAGCTCAGAAGCTGAAATAAATCTGTGACAAATGGCAGTGAGAACTATTTTATGGTGGTATTAATTTTAGCGCTGTCAGCAACACCACAATATATACTGATAGAGATAAAATCAGGGATCTTACAAACAGTAGCAGCCAAAAGTCACAGCCTCCAAAACCCTCATCCACAGTGTCAGAAAGTTAACTGTACATTCTACTGACATTCAGTCCCACATTATTGACATTCAGTCTCACATTACTGACATTCAGTCTCACATTACTGACATTCATTCTCACATTACTGACATTCAGTCCCACATTACTGACATTCAGTCTCACATTACTGATGGTCATTTCACATTACTGACTGTTTGTCCCACATTACTGACAGTCATTTTACATTACTGACTTAGTCCCACATTACTGACTGTCAATCCCACATTACTGACAGTCATGTCACATTATTGGCAATCAGTCCCACATTACTGATGGTCATTTCACATTACTGACTGTCTGTCCCACATTACTGACTGTCTGTCCCACATTACTGATGGTCATTTTACATTACTGACTTAGTCTCGCATTACTGACATTCAGTCTCACATGACTGACATTCAGTCTCACATTACTGACTTTCAGTCCCACATTACTGACATTCAGTCTCACATTACTGACAGTCCCACATTACTGACATTTGGTCCCACATTAAGTCCCACATTACTGACATTCAGTCTCGCATTACTGACATTCAGTCTCACATTACTGACATTCAGTCTCACATTACTGACATTCAGTCCCACATTACTGACATTGTCTCACATTACTGACAGTCCCACATTACTGACATTTGGTCCCACATTAAGTCCCACATTACTGACATTCAGTCTTGCATTACTGACATTCAGTCTCACATTACTGACAGTCGGTCCCACGTTACTGACATTCGGTCCCGCATTACTGACATTCAGTCTCGCATTACTGACATTCAGTCTCACATTACTGACATTCAGTCCCACATTACTGACATTCAGTCCCACATTACTGACATTCAGTCCCACATTACTGACATTCAGTCCCACATTACTGACTTTCAGTTTCACATTACTGGCAATCAGTCCCACATTACTGATGGTCATTTCACATTACTGACTGTCTGTCCCACATTACTGACTGTCTGTCCACATTACTGATGGTCATTTTACATTACTGACTTAGTCCCACATTACTGACTGTCAATCCCACATTACTGACAGTCATGTCACATTATTGGCAATCAGTCCCACATTACTGATGGTCATTTCACATTACTGACTGTCTGTCCCACATTACTGACTGTCTGTCCACATTACTGATGGTCATTTTACATTACTGACTTAGTCCCACATTACTGACTGTCAATCCCACATTACTGACAGTCATGTCA
>NC_054713.1:19793517-19826773 GCF_016097555.1 Gigantopelta aegis | reverse complement strand
AGGGATCGATCCTAGATCGATCGCGCATCAGGGGATCGCTGTACCACTGAACTACATCCCCACCCCCTATGAATCAGAATACCAAATGTTTGACATCCAATAGCTGATGATTAATTAATCAATGTGCTCTAGTGGTGACATTTTACAGAGTCGCTATTTAAAATCCAGTACAGAACTTAACCCTCTAAATCGGATCCCTCTTAAAACTGGACAGCTATCTTGGTCCCTAGGGTGTCCGTTTAGTGGGGTTTCATTGTACATTGTTACCGACTACATGTGTATTTATATATATGCAGGGAATGGGAAACTTACTGCCTTACAATTGCACCCAAACACCATTGAGTTTTACATGCACACCTGAACGAACACTTACCATATTTAGAAGGTTATCAATGAGCTCTCCCTCTATGGGGTAGATACGATCAAGATCGCTCAACAAACTCTTGAAAGTAGGACGCTCCAAAGGATTTTCATCCCATGTGTTTATCAACAGCTGCATCAAAACAGAATGATACACAAGAAAGCAGTTAAAATGCAGCATTTGAGGGAATATTTAGTACATGCACTTTGCTGTTCATTATACCCTTGTTATATAGAGGTAAAAATGGCCTGGGACAAAACAAATCTGTAGACAAAGGAGTAGATACAATAGTAGCGGTAACCAGCATGCATACACAATAGGGTCTCCACGAGTACCCGGGTACGGGCAGAGTCTAGGAAAACACGAACTCCCGTGCAAGGAAAAGCACTCTCCTTTAATTCTATTTATTTTACGTCATTTTGCCATATACTTGCCGCCATTTAAAGGAAACATGTCACGAGACCATATTATAGCTCATTTTAAAAGCAAAATGATATAAAAATAATATACAAATAAGTTTATAACAATAAAATAAACGTAGTTAACTTAAAATGAAGAAATTACGCCAATCAGTATCAAAGTACGATTTATGCATATTTATTCGTGAGCATTTGGAAAAAAAAGGAAGTGACGTCAGAGCCGCTGTACTCTTCCATTGTTGTTAACTGTTTATATATGGAGTAAGGGCCTTACGATCTTTTCAGTCCAGCAGTGCCGTACTGCGCGGCCTTTGGGTGTAAAAATAAACAGTTTAAACGATCGGAATTGTCTTTTTACGGTTTTCCAAAGCATTGTATCCGAAGAAAGACGCATGTATTTTATCGCAAAACAAAAGATTGGACACCAACACCGCATAGTACTTTGGTGTCGGCCTATTTTAGTATTTACAGCCCGGAGCCCGAACGTTACCCAGAGACAAAAACAGTACTCAGTTGCAAATGCCGAGGTGTACATTTTACATATTTGGCACAAAGATACACCTCAGCATGATGTATTTATATATGTTATAACAAAAATGTTGATTTTTTTTTTTTTTTTTTTTTTTTTTTTTTTTTTTAAAGAAGAGATTTTTCATGTTAGGCCTACATAACAAAATCTGTATTCACCGTCCGAAGAAGGAAACGTCAATAATTAATTAAATATGGCATATACAAACATAGGATTTGGCATGAGGATACATCTCAGTACGATGTACTTAAATATGTTAAAAAAAATAATAATAATAATTTAAATAATGATTTTAATCTTCGGGTGGGGTAGGCCTACGTCACAAAAACGTTCCTCATCGCCCGAAACCCCAAAGTAACACGAAGTTCAATACAAAATAAACCACTACTGTCGGTGTCAAAATAACTATTATGTTTCATCCACGGGCTGACTTGAGAATTGGAGTGTTGTTTTAGTTAATTGGTCCTTTCTTTCCGTGCCTGCACATGTGATTCCTGATTGGCAGGTGAATGTTGCAGGGTATCAACCAGGTAAGTGATTACCACTGTCTAGACATACGTACAAAATACTTGCCAGTTTTTTAAGATCACAGGGTATTGTGGCGTAACCTGTCGCGACTATAGTACAATGTTAATGGACATTATCAGTCGCCCTGCTTCATTACTGTAAATAATGCTGTAAAACCTTTGATTAAGTAGACTTTCCCATCTAAAATTACAAAACTGACCAATTACGTAGTACCAAAGAAAAGAAAATTATCACATGGGTATCGTGAGTGGTCGTTTTTACTCTAATGCACCCTACCAATAGGCCTAATAATATGCTGCTTTTTTCTTAAAGAGAGAAAAATACTATAACCCCATTTCGTTCTATTGATACAAATAGAAATATATTTAGTTAAAAAGTTGATTATACTCTCAAGTCATTTATGTTGTTTTACAAGTCAGGTTAATGAAAGTGAAGCGTCTTGTAAATTAGAGCGTTTGTTTACACTGTGCATACAGATTTCATTATGTACAGCCCGAACATGAAAAATGCGATATTTTCTAAAAACAATTAAAAAAACAATTTTGTCCTACATTTATATTTTTTACATATTTAAATACATCATATCGAGGTGTATCTTTATGCTAAATATGAACAGTATACACCTCGGCATTAACATCCGAGTTTTGGTTTTGTCTCCGGGTTACTTTCGGGCTCCGGGCTGTAAATTGGTCGACCGGTCTGGTCTGGCACCATCGGTTTCTCCACCCTCCGACTCGCTATCTGTTTTTTTCTTCAGTATCACTGTTGTAAGTAAATGTGTATCTTTTTTCATTTACTAACAGCTCAAATTGATATGGCAAAACATTTTGTGAATGAACACTCATTGTTTTGGTAAGCTGTGCAAGTCTCAGATTCTTTATGAGTGGTACGGACTAATGCTTTTAAGTGTAAGGCTTCAGATCAAGCGACGCGTCTCTGACGTCACGGACCTCGTGATTGCCCTGCTCATTAAAGATCGGCAATTTCCGCTAAGAGCTCGTATCTGGGGGGATTTTATGGAGATATTTTAAGTAATTAATTTTTCTGAATTTTTTTTTTTAGGTGATTCAATTTATAATTAATTGTACATGGTTGGTGCCAAATATAGGTTACGTGACATGTTTCCTTTAACCTATATTATAGGGCTATGAGACATAGAGGAAAAACAAAAGTCGAATATGTGGAATGCAATACAATAGCATGTTTTGGCATCCACATTCAGCGCTGTAATTAAGAATGAATGAATGAATGTTTGTTTAACGACACCCCAGCACAAAAATACATATCGGCTATTGGGTGCTGTAATTAAGATGCATAATCATATGCTATTTTACTTTATTCCTTAGTCTCATTAATTATCATCTAGTATAAGTGTCGGGTATTCGGGTCTGGGTCAAGTTTGACCCATGGGTACTCGAGTTCAATATTTTGGACTCATGGAGGCCCTATAGTGCACAATAAATCAAATTAATTTATTGGTAAATCAGATTTTAAATTCATGTCTTAAGAGATAAATGAAGGTTCCAGGTTTTTAATGTAACACCTATTTTTCAAGTTTGACATCAAACTGTAGCATAAAATCCATGTTTCTGCTAATATATATTTATGCTAAAAATAAGACTGGATCATGTTAGCACTGAAATTATCATTTGATTTTACTACAATAGCAGCCATTTAATGTACACTATGGATTCCAGGTTGACATTATTCATACATTAGAAAAGTAGACAACATAACATATAAAAATCTTGGATAGATTTAATTAACTGTGTATGTATTCATTGCATATGTATTCAAATTAAAATCTCATCAGATTATATATGGAATATATATAGTCCACAACAGGGTTTCTGCCAGAGGGTAAAATGGGTATAGCGCCATATCCAATTTTGTTTTGCCGATTTAATTATTTTTAGATGACCTTTTGATTTTATTAATCCTAACCCATTTTCTTTCTGGGGCAGGCAGCCCCATAACCCCTATCGACTGTATAGTGTACAGTATGCTGACTGGCATGACGTCGGGCAAGGTATCTCCTCTGCAGTAGTCAGAAGGTTAACCTAAGACTGGTCTGAATATGCCAACAGCCAATGAAATGGCTTAAATCTACCTTGACTGGATCATCTTTCTTTCCCCTGAGTGTCATTGTGTGAAGACACTGAAGTGGCAAGGCCAGGTGGACCACAGGTCAGAGGTCAGGTGGACCACAGGTCAGAGGTCAGGCCAAGTTGAAAATAAATGATCTCGTTACATACCTCTATCAAATTGTCCACAGCATTACTGTCCTCCAGCAAATGTGTTGGTTTGATATGTGGTCGGAACCTATCTATTAAGTAAACAGCACCCAAAGTACTCAGTTTCTAAAAAAAATAAAAAAATGTATTCACACTGTAACCCAGAAGAATCCACAGGATGAAGCATCTCATCTAAGAATCAGTTTAGTATTATTCTTAATTGCCATCTAACTTCGATAGTAGGTTGAGAGAATATTACCCCTGGTTCAGTGACAGCATACATGGTTAATGTTCGCAAACTATTTGACTGGTTCTCGACGTGGTCATGCACTTGGTTTAACGTGAAGTGCATAAACCAGTCTATATATAGTGAACATCTTTCTGCTTGGTCCGGCTGAAATCCGCCCTGATTGCAAAGGTGAGGCTATATTTCATTTAGCCCATTTTAACAACACAAAACAGACTGGCCCCTTTACAGCTTACATGGATCCCAGTACAGCAGTACTTCCAGCATTTGAAATAAGCACCTGTTCGTTTGTCCTGACAATTGAAAAGTTACTCAGACAAGTATAATGTACCTCAATGGTTATCTGGTGGACAAGAATTTATATATGTATATATATGGGGGAGTCTTCGCCGGACCACATAAAAACTTAGAGACTCGTCTCATCGGCTTGTCTTGCTTGGCCCAGACACTCAATTAAGTGCTCTTGAATTCTTTTAGCATGATGGATAGGGCAGCATGCATGCCCAGTTTAGCATTCGTAATTCATTGCATTGAGACTAAAGTTAATCTTCTTTTTGGTGTTCTTATTCTATGCATCATTAAGGGGTGGGTGGGTGGAGGTGACGGTTATATGTGTATTTTATGTATTATATGCCTAGTCTTAGAATAAATTTGTATTACCCAATTGTCTTGTGTTTTAATTGATTCGTCATTCATGAGCACTGTAAGTTACATTACTGCAGGCATGCAAACAGAATGATTAACAACCACTGACTGCTAGGTATATTAAAAACAGGTACCTTCATTGATTCTACATTAATTGGGGAATTCTTATACTTCAGAAGATTAATAATCTCAGATACTTCCATTTCAGAACGCTCGTAGGCATATGGTTGATCACGAGTGATAAGTTCAGACATAATTATAGAAAATCTGAAAGATAAAAATACATTGTCATAAAAAGAATGCTGTATACCGGTACATTTCATTTGTTTATATATGTATGTATTTTAAAATAATAAAAAATAAAATAACAGTTAAATATATTAATTTTGCATTGTTACAAATCTGCGGATGTGTTTATCGATGTTATTTCTAGCTACTAATATTCGCGTTGCAGTTCATTGCACACATCTTTTCCACAGTTCACAGCTATTGTTATGAGGGGTTGCAATTGTGTTGTGAAATGTGTTACTTGGCAAAGTGCAATTTCCACATGCAGACAAAATAAACATCGCTTAATTTATCATTGTAATTAATTTAGTTCTTTTGTAATTTTATTAGAATAATTAGACTCACTAAGATATCCACTAAACTGCATCTGTTTAATAAAAAGTGGCTATTATATCAACCGCTCTTTGATAAAATGTCCAATGAATTTTAAAAAATAAAAATAAATTATTAATATTTTTTTTTTTTTCTTTGTGGCTTTGCTCCCAACAGTTCATACTTGTTTTAGGACTCTTTTATATACATAGTAATTGAACAGGTTGTTTTTGATGGTATTACTTTTTCTGTGACTGGGAGGCTGAGGGAATATTCTAGTATGAATGATGTATGTGTCTGTGTGTGGGTTTGTATCAAGTATTCACCATTCTATAATATTCTGTTTTGCTGATATAACTTCCTGGGTCATGTTGACCACCTAGCCAGGCCTCTGTTTCCACCCTGGATAGAGGGTAGGTTTTTTTGTAACAGGGAAAGATGAATAATTAAAAAAAGAAGAAAAAAAAAGATGTCCTCTAAATTACTACACGCATTTAAAATAGGGTTACATATGTTAGTTATTTTCTTACAATCTCGAAAAATGTAGGTTCAAAATGACAAATTTCACGTTGCGAACTTGTTTGAGTGATGTTTTCTATTTGTAAAGCTGGATGCATGAGTTAATTAAAAGCCTGTATTGTGTAATATACATACGAATAAACATCTCCCGCTTTAGTCCCTTTGCGAATGTCAAACAGGGTCTTAATATGTCTCAGTAATTCTGGAGCCGTCCAAAGCAGTTTGCTGTAAAAGAAGAAGAAAGAGAAACTTAGGATTCAGTCAGTGCAATCATACCATGATGTGTGGTAGTTCACTTCAGAATCTACAGAGTTAGATATACAAATGTATGGCTACAATCTAACCTCCCCATTTAATGAAGATACATTGCAAGGCAGGGTATGTACAGGTATAAATGAATTCGTATGATTGTTAAAAAAATTAACACCCCCCCAAAAAAAATAATAAGAGCCAGATCATCATGACAGAGTTTTTTTTTAAAATGTCTCGGTAAACCTTAAAAAACTGGAAAGCTGAGTAGATTACTTCTAATAAACAAATATACATTATTTATAAATTAAAGGGATTATCCTGGGTTTTCAGCCCAGCTGCTAACAAGACTTCCATTTGTTTATATATAACCCAACAAAATACGTGTAAACACACACATCCTTTTTAAACACTATCTTACCTTAATATAAAGCATTACAGTATATGGATAAATACATTTAAATTGACCTTTGGCCAAATATTTTCAAATTTCGTTAGGCCGAAATAATAAATTAGTACATGTACATGTACAAAATATTTTGTTTCCCCAATAAATCAATATTGAGATACATGTACATGTATACAAAACATTATGATGTCCAGAAATGTATTGGTTATATAGAAATATTCATACATGTATTCTAAGCAAGGAAATGTAAGTAAATAAACCTATTTCACATTTCATCTGCACATGCATGCAAATTAATAGTAATGTCCTTTGCCAAAATCAAGCAGCATAGGGGAGATTTAAGACTTTTGTGGGCAATTGTCATACATGTTGTGACGATTTTATATTGGATAGAAGGAAGGAAGGAAATGTTTTATTTAACGACATGCTCAACACATTTTATTTAGGGCTATATGGTGTCAGACATATGGTTAAGGACCACACAGATATTGAGAGGAAACCTGCTGTCGCAACTTCATTGGTTACTCTTTTCGATCAGCAGCAAGGGATCTTTTATATGCACCATCCCACAGACAGGATAGTACATACCACGGGCTTTGTTAAACAGTTGTGGAGCATTGGCTGGAACGAGAAATAGCCCAATGGGGCCACTGACGGGGATTGATCCTAGACCGACCGCGCATCGAGCGAACGCTTTACCACTGGGCTACGTCCTGCCCCATATCGGATGGTGTAATAGATGTGAAAAATGGTCCTCTAAAGTTTACATTCTGAAGCCTACAGTCGTGGGCTTCGACATTGCAAAATTGAAAGTCAAAGTTTTTTTTTATAATGGTACCACTAGAGCACAATGATTTATTAATCATCGACTATTGGATGTCAAACATTTGGTAATTCTGACATATAATCTAAGACAGAAAACGCGCTACATTTTTCCATTAGTAGCAAGAGACCTTTTACATGCACCATCCCAGACAAGATAGTACATAACACAGCCTTTGATATACAAGTCGTGGTGCACTGGCTGGAACAAGAAATTGCCCAATGGGCTCACCGATGGGAATCAATCCCAAACTGACCGCGCATCAATCGAGCACGTTACCACTGCTCTACGCCATGCCCCAAAATAAAAAAATGCATACAATAAAATGAACTGAATTGGAATGTGTTTGCTGCTTTTAACAATTAAAAAGAAAGGACAGCCATATATATAACTACTAATCAATGCTACATGTCTATCCACAAATAAACCAAAAATGTCTGAAGAAAATTAAGCATTTCATACACATAATAAAAGTTAAGTTTTTTAGTGTTTGTTTTTTTATTTAAACAACACACTCAACTCATTTTATTTATGGTTATATGGCGTCAGACATATGTTTAAGGACCACACAGATATATAAATATGAAAACTTCCACAGACAGGACAGCAGTTAACACTGCCTTTATATCAGTTACACTACAAATGACTTGCCTTGCATAGACTTCAGGATCATCTGCTGGATTATTTCTAAACGATGGACATCCAAAGCCTGAAATTTAAACATTTGGTTAATATACGAGGGTGGATCAGAATGTTTGCAGCCTCACATAGATCATCTTTGAGATTCAAAATTGTTCATATATTATTTTTCAATATTTAATTTCGTCTGACTTCGGCCCTCTAATTTGCCAAATTCGAAATGAGCCGCAGTTTGCAAATTCAAAAATAGTGCACTGACCCATAGGCCTAAAACCGCGGTTTTTAGTAACATCGAATAATTGTTCCATACTTAGTTATGGGGAGACAGGAAAATATATGTGGTGGGGGCACGGTGTGTGTGTGTGTGTGAAACAAGTGTGCTTGGGACTGGGGGGGTGGGGTGGGGTGAAGACATATTGTTCCCATGCCCTCCCGTCTGGCTATGCCAGTGTTTGGCTGTTATGAAGAGGCCTGTGATAGGTCACTAACTTTCACAAACCTGTTATTTTACAAGTCCACCGGTTATCGACGAGACAGCTACTGGATTTGAGACGTCCATGAGACTCAATGGGGGAGTTGTGGAGGAAATCCATCCCCCGACAAATATCCTTCATTAAGGAGAATCGGAAGTCCCAGTCCAGGGGTACAGAATCATCCAAAATGATGTCGTCTAAGCTTCCCTAAGATGCAAAATAAAAATAACATTACAATAAACTTTGCTGGACACAAAACTGTAACAGCTATATTATGCTACCTGTATCATTGCATTAAGAGTAACTGCATAGTAATAACAGCTATAAAGCACTTTGGAGAAAACTCTTTGTAATAAAAAAAAAATAACAGCTACATGAAAATGGACACTAAGTTTGATTATCTAAAAATCTACAAATTCGAGAGGGCAGCCTGAGCTGGGGGCTGCTGGAGAAGCTGGCAAAAGACAGGCAGCAGTGGTGATCTCTGGTTACAGCCTTATGGGCTTCTCAGAACAAAGGGGATTAAGTAAGTAAGATTGTGCACCCTACTCCGGTATATCCTGCCAAATTTTATTTTTTCTGGCACCATAAATTAAGGCAAAGTGCTCTGAATGAAAAGAAAGAAAGAAATGTTTCATTTAACGACGCACTCAACACATTTTATTTATGGTTATATGGTGTCAGACATATGGTTAAGGACCACACAGATTGTTGAGAGGAAACCCGCTGTCGCCACATAGGCTACTCTTTTACGACAGGCAGCAAGGGATCTTTTATTTGCACTTCCCACAGGCAGGATAGCACAAACCATGGCCTTTGTTGAACCAGTTATGGATCACTGGTCGGTGCAAGTGGTTTACACAGACCTGTCAACCCTCCCGGATTCCGCGGGAGTCTCCCGGTATTTGATCAAATCTCCTTTCTCCTGTGCGGGAGACAGTTTCTCCTGTTAAATGACATTTTTGTAAGCATAAAAAAAAAATCGATCCTCTTTTGTCAAAATAACATAAGGGAAGTAACTCTACCTTTTTTTTCTCATTCGGAAAATGTCGACTACTTTTGTTTTCTGAGAATGTAACAGGCCGAATTGTCCCGACTGTTTAACCTTTGCCGAAGTGAGATTTGTGGGATAGCCTATTTATATTGTTAAAAAAGCACATGGAGTTTATAAAATGATGTGTTATTATAATGTTTGTTGTCATCGTAATGGCTACGAAGCGTGTTGCCGCTAATTCAACAGGCTGTGTATTGACATTCAGTGTTGCATAAACAAAAACAAAAAAAACTATCCAATTTAGTTCTAATAACACCTCTGAATTGTAAAATGTCTTCCCACTGGATTACATAATGCAACTATGACGAATCTGAACTGCCAGACTCCCGAGTTGACAGCGATACACACGATCGTGACGATGCATGTTAAAATCACACGTCACAGCAAGACAACGAAAAGACCAACTAGCTGTATAAACATACTTGTGTCAGTTAATTTTGTATGTTTGTGCAGTAAAATGTTGGTTATAAGGGTACTCTTCAAGAAATTATTTTTGTACAATTAAAAAAAATGTTGTGTTTGACATTGACATAAAGTTACGCACGGAAATGGGTATAATTCCGGTATATTTCACACGATGTCCGTAATGAGGTTTTACTTATGATTAATCAATTTAATGAAAATACAATGTTTATTGCATCATTATAATGATTTTAAATAAGTACCACGCCACCGTTCCTCATTATAGTAAAAACTGAATATTAATTTATAAGATTTATATAAATTTGTCTTTGGTACTTACACTAACCACAAATGATAATGTAACGCAACCTGTAAGGCTGTAAGTGTAATACCGTAAATGTACTAAATAAAAATTTTATTTCTTGTTCATGTTCTTAACATTTTTGGATAAAATAATATTATTTTTTAAAATATGTATTAAATCATAATAATATTTAAACTTTAAAAAAAAAACAATGTTTTAAAATTTTTTTTTTTTTTTTTTAATGCCAAGATCTAAGGTTAAGAAGTATATATGACATTATATAGTATTCATATAACTTATTGTAATACATTTTTTTTTAAATCTTGCGATTTTGGGTTAAATTGTGTGAATTTAAAAAATCTCCTGCTTTTTGACAAAATCTCCTGCTTTTTCAACACACACCTCCTGCTTTCTCTTGACTAAAGGTTGACAGGTCTGGGTTTACACCTACCCATTGAGCCTTGCGGGGCACTCACTCAGGGTTTGGAGTCGGTATCTGGATTAAAAATCCCACGCCTCGATTGGGATCCGAACCCAGTACCTACCAGCCTGTAGACCGATGGCTAACCACGACGCCACCGGGGCCGGTGCTCTGAATGACCACTCGTTCAAAATTATAACAAGCGGAAAATAAAAATTGGTAACGCAATATTAAGTTATATTTTATTTGAGCAATAAAAACATTTGTATTTTTTACGGATTCGGCAATCTCCGATTGAAAAAACCTAAACTATTTGGCACCAAATTTGTCACGTGATCAGAACGGTCATTCTGTCTTTTGTTTCCACTAACTATCGTCTGATATTTTGTCCTCAATTGCAGATATAATTGGTTGTGACTGATGGTTTTTACTTTGTCATTTCTGTCATTCTGTTTATTGAGCAGTTCTTTATAAAATATTGTAAACTTTTTATTTCTGGGGATATCACTGCTTATAAAAACAAAGGAAGTGGTAGTGTTTATCGTTAAAATCATATATCTTGGGTTCTAAATAATAAATATACCGCCTTTACAAACGAAACTACTTTTTATCAGCTGGCAATAATATTTTATCACAGCGATCGATTCATTCGATAAAGATGGAAATAACAAAAAATGTATCCGACATTAGGGGATCACTTTACAAACATCTTTATTGTTTTTCATATATCTTGAAATCATTATTAAAAATAATATTAAAACTCTGATTGGTTCAGCAAAACCAGAACTGCCCGTGAATGTCAGACCGATAACATCTTCGGATCAATTAAAAGACGAGTTTGCTTGCATTTCGATAAACCTTTTTGCACTTTTTTGTAGACAAAATAAGGAGTATGTCTTTCCACAAAGTCTACCAACACACAACAATATGGTAACCAAGCCCGCCATCCCCCCCCCCCCCCCCCCCCCCCCCCCCCCCCCCCCCCTTTTTTTTTCTTTTCGTTTATTGGGTTTGTTTTGTTTTTTGAAAGGTGTGGTGCTGCATGGCCGGCCTCTTTTAATTTTCACCCAGCGAGAACACTGTAGCTACAGAGTTTTGAAGTCATTTTAGCACTATGATATCATAAAATCGTCGTATGCTATGACACCTATGATGGTTCAATGATATCGTAGTGTTAAGATAGCCTTAAAAATATGGGCTCAGCTTCTCACGAGCACTTTGTAACATCAGCTTTCTTCTTAACAGTTGAGACTTAACAGTTATGGAACCTCCCATCTATCCCATATGATCAATTCTGGAACAGAGTATACTCTAAAACAGCATTATTATGTCCTGTTTGGACATAATCCTAAAAAAAGATTTTTAATGAAAATAATATAAAATTACCTTTGAACATAGCTCAAAAAGTAAGCTGACATTAGGATGGTCCAAACAGGCTCCAATGAAGCCGATAATGTTATTGTGTTTCACTTGTTTCAAATACATCATTTCCTTTCTGAGGCTTATCTTACCAGAATCCAGAGATGGGATGTCGAATTTCTGAGGTAAAAACAGAAGAAAAAACAAGAAGCAATAATAACATGTAAATATCTTTATTTTAAAATTCTGTACCGAGATGAATTTTGAACTGAACTCACCCTCACTTAAGCACCATTCAACAATTATATGTGACAGGTCAGGTAATAGGTTTTATCGTGCACATTCAGAACAAGATGTTGTAGCACACGCCTGTCATGGGTGCAGCTGTCGACTTCTGCCAACTCCTCCATCCAAGACAGGATATATATGACACAAAATTTGCCATTTTTTATACACCCTCCCCCCTTTTAACATTTTGTAATGCTAAGACAACTCCCCGCTCTAACATTATGTAATGTTTATGAATAATGCCCCCACTTTACCTGTCATTATATTGTAATTTAACCGATATTGCTCGATTTTCTGTTTTATTTCATGTTTGTTTGGTTTAGTATAAATACTAGAAAGAAAATTGTTAAAATATTAAAACAGCAATGACTATATAGCTTCATTTTACTTAAAACATAAAAATTAGACATATATTTTTAAAACTATACATTTTGACAAACACACCTTCCCTCCTCCACAACATTTCTTACCTCAACCCCCGTACAGCATTACATTACTGTTGAAAGAAAGAAATGTTTTATTTAACGACGCACTCAACACATTTTACTTTGGGTTATATGGCGTCAAACATATGGTGAAGAACTACATAAATAATGAGAGAGGAAACCTGCTGTCGCCACTTCATGGGCTACTCTTTTCGATTAGCAGCAAGGGATCTTTTATATGCACCATCCTACAGACAGGGTAGTACATACCACAGCCTTTGATAAACCAGTCGTGGTGCACTGGCTGGAACGAGTACATAACTGTTGAATGGCCCCCTTTAATCAAAGGGATACATTTTCAGAAACTGGATGATGAACCTCTAAAATTATTATTATGAATATGTAATGAAATAAAAATACGATATACCAGATATATCTCATCTCTGAAATATTCTGCCATATACACTACATGTACTTCCACCGACCTGCAACTCATAGGAAATCTGTTTACAAAAATATGAAAACTTGATTATCTAGACTGTCTCCGTAAAATAAAGTTTGTTTTGTTTAACGACACCACATACCACAGCCTCAGATACATCAGTCGTGGTACACTGGTTGGAATGAGAAATAGCCCAATGGGCCCACTGATGGGGATCGATCCCAAACTTAACGGGTGAGGTTTTTTCAAAAACAAAAAATAACATTCTAGCCAGAACCAGGGTGACTAGTGCGCTGTATTCGCCACTCTCAAGGAAACCCATGAGAATGTTGTCTGACCCCTGTACCATGAGGAGTAACAACAAAAGGTGGATGCGAAAGAGTCAGTGAATGGGTCGGGACATAGCCCAGTGCACCACGACTGGTATATCAAAGACAGTGGTATGTGCCATCCTGTCTGTGGGATGGTGCATATAAAAGATCCCTTGCTACTAATGGGAAAATGTAGTGGGTTTCCTCTCTAACTCTATATTATGTCAAAATTACTAAATGTTTGACATCCAATAGCTGATGATTAATAAATCAATGTGCTCTAGTGGTGTTGTTAAACAAAACATGTTTTGAGTCAGTGAATGGTTGTACGTAACACCTAGTGTTTCCAGGTGACGTACCTGTACGTAACATCTATAGTGTTTCCAGGTGATGTATCTATACATAACACCTACAGTATTTCCAGGTGACATACCTGTACGTAACACCTAGTGTTTCCAGGTGATGTACCTGTACATAATACAGTGTTTCCAGGTGACATACCTGTACATAACACCTACTGTTTCCATGTGGTGTACCTGTACATAACACCTACAGTGTTTGCAGACGACGTACCTGTACATAATACCTAGTGTTTGCAGGCGACGTACCTGTACGTAACACCTACTGTGTTTGCAGGCGACGTACCTGTACGTAATACCTACAGTGTTTCCAGGCGACGTACCTGTACGTAACACCTACTGTGTTTGCAGGCGACGTACCTGTACGTAATACCTACAGTGTTTCCAGGCGACGTACCTGTACGTAACACCTACTGTGTTTGCAGGCGACGTACCTGTACGTAACACCTAGTGTTTCCAGGCGACGTACCTGTACATAACACCTACTGTGTTTGCAGGCGACGTACCTGTACATAACACCTACTGTGTTTGCAGGCGATGTACCTGTACATAACACCTACAGTGTTTGCAGGTGACGTACCTGTACATAACACTTACTGTGTTTGCAGGCAACGTACCTGTACATAACACCTACTGTGTTTCCAGGTGACGTACCTGTACATAACACGTAGTGTTTGCAGGCGACATACCTGTACATAACACCTACAGTGTTTCCAGGTGATGCACCTGTATGTAACACCTACAATGTTTCCAGGTGACATGCGTAACTGTACATAACACCTACAGTGTTTCTAGGTGACGTACCTTTACATAACACCTACAATGTTTCCAGGTGACAATATTGAGAACTGGCAGGTCCAATTCACTCTCGGTATTGATACTAGAAACAAGACTGGTCCTCTGATTTTCAATAACGTCGTCCCATTTGACCACCCAGTCCAAGTTGTTCACCGCTCTTCTGAAAAACACAAGGTTAACACATTACTTTTTTTTTTTTTTTGCCATAGGTGATGCTACCAAAGAAATACTATTCTTAATATATAGACTGTGTTTCGGTATAGTCAATATCATATACTGACACACTTTGAAAACGCAATTTGGTTTTAATGCGACACTAATATAAATATCTAATGTATATCCATGAATGTATCAGTATGACATGCTAAGGTGTATTAAAGCATGTCAATATGACTTTCTGAGTTTACAACGAGGATCTTTTCATGCAATTAACACAACATGCAAACCACATACGTTGGACGCATAAAAGGCACAGATTTATTGTTGGATAAGTCAGTGTGAAACAATGCCATGACTCAGAAATTATCAGAGGGAGCATCAGGAATTAATGCTGGTTGGTGGAATTTCGCAACTACGTGTAGGTATTTTCAAGTGCACCCTTCAAGAGTTTCAAGGTTCAATGAGCGATATAACCTGACTGGAAGTGTTTGTGACCATCCTCGACCAGGCCAACTCAGAGACAAGACAAATAAGGAGAAATCATTTCATTTCGCTGAGGCCCGAAATATCACTGATTTGTGAAATGTACCACATTACTCAGTATAATCTAGCATTTACTTATCAATACTCTTGTTGCTACTAAATACATGTCTGATGTCATCACGGTAATTGTGTTTTATTAACAAATTTATTTGTTCCAACATAAATATAACTTAAAAGTGCCTAGAAAACATAATTTACCATTATTTGGTATTTACGTATTAATTACTTTTAAATTTACAATATATACAAAATATCAATTAAACAAATGTGATGTAAATCTTCCTTAAATCAGACCTTAACTTTTATTTATTTTCAAAGAAAAACAGTAAAAAAAAACCCAACAAAACATTGTAGCTTGAAATAGGTTGCATAATAAAAAAATCAGGGCACGTTCTGCCACTCGCCACATTCACCAACTGCAAATTTTAGGAATAACTGGCAAATTTTATTTTAATTTGGCGAACAAACTGCATGTAATAAATAGTATTTTGTTGGAAAATAACTGTGATTTAGCATTTTATAAGATAATTAGGTGAAATGTTTTACTCATCTTTAGCTAGCCCTGAAAATCATATCAGATTACCACGTCTCTGAACCAGGTTCATTGCCAAATTAGCCAGTTGCTAATTTTCATACAAAGTGGCTACAAGCTTTAGTATTTGGCTAATGAAATTTCTTTAAATTATAGCCACTTTTTAATAATTTTCAAGGAAATACTAAGTACATACATGTACGTGAAAATTGGCTATACCAAAATTCTTTCCAGTGTAATTAAGCCCTGGATTACCATTTTTTGATATCTTATTTGGCTCAGTTCTACATGGTGTACTGTAATGGGTTCACTGAAACTTGCCTGTTATGTAAACTTCCCCAAATAAACGATACCAAAATGTAATAACCTGATATTCTAGATACATGTACCTATATTAAAATAAAATGTTTTAGAGAAATAGCAATAGCTGTGGCAAAATAAGCAGAATAATAAGCTCGGTATCAGTCATTATCAGGTTTACACGTATGTCCGAGAGAAATACTTTTAATCTGTCTGCACTTACTAAAGCTTGTGTTGAGTAAAAATTATTTCACTCAGGACATCATGCAAGTTGACAACTACTGGTACTGAGTGTATTGTAATTATAGCAGGGATCAAACTTAAGAAGTTGTCTCCCATGGCAGTTTATAAAAAAAATTGCCATGGGTGAAACAACCCACCAACGGCAATTTGGAGCCTGCCTATGGCAATTTTTTAAAAAGTGACATCTGCAGCAAATAAACATGACTGAAAGGTTATTTTGTTGCATGTAGACATCTTTTAAATGTGAAAATGTTAAATACTGGCAGATAATGTACACCGGGTGTATACATTTTGCCATTGTTGAGGAGCTTAACCGATGGCACAAAAATGCAATTGCATACCTGTCAACTCTCACGCATTTGGCATGAGTCTCACGCATTTGTAACAAACATCACGCTTTCACACAACGTTACTATAATCTCACACTTTTTCTAAAAATAAAAATATTTTATAATCGTGGTTTATAATTTAAAGCTGAATGGAATTATATGCTGATTATGCAGGTCTTTGAATTCATTACCTATTAATAAATAATAATACAGCATATTGAACCTATGCTCGGTTCAATACCAACAATCACTCACGGGTGCTACCAATGACCAACTTTTTATGGTTTAACATTAACCGTATTAATTAGTAAAACTTTGCACTCACTCAATTTGTTTTTAGAGATTTCCATTTTGGACTTAAACAAACAACAACAAAAAACTTCGCCCTGAACCCGACCAAGAGCCTGCAGTCCCTGGACCCTGATTTCTAATTTTCTCACGCCTAAGAATTGCCACAGGTTGACAACTCTGCAATCGGTGATGCTCTCTACCTATGCAATTGCCGTCGGTGCCGTCATTAAGTTCGAGCCCTGTAATAACACTGTTGTCTATTCATGTGCCTAACCGTCTTTCAATAACTCTGTATATAATGAAAATACAGATGCCAGGAAGAATGAGAACGATAATTGAAAGCAGGATAATAACTGTCACTGAATGTTTACAGCCGCTACCAGTCCACATGTTGTGACACAAACACACGTCTGGCTCAGTACACTCTCCATGCTCGCAAGTGCTGGAAAAGAAAATAATAGATTCTGGTTAATTAAAAGAAAGGTTCCACAGCACTTGAGCTACTTAAAAAAAAAAAAAAAAAACGTTTTTGTTTAACAATACCACTAGAGTACATTGATTTATTAATCATCAGTTATTGGATGTCAAACATTTGGTAATTTTTGGTAAAGTCTTAGAAAGGAAACCCGCTACATTTTTCCATCAGTAGTAAGGGATCTTTTATATGCACTATCCCACAGAAAGGAAGGAAGAAAGGAAATATTTTATTTAATGACCCACTCAACACATTTTATTTTATGGTTATATAGTGTCAGACATATGGTTAAGGACCACACAGATATTGAGAGAGGAAACCCGCTGTCGCCACTTCATGGGCTACTCTTTTCAATTAGCAGCAAGACATCTTTTATATGCACCATCCCACAGACAGGGTAGTACATATCACGGCCTTCGATATACCAGTCGTGGTGCACTGGCTGGAACGATAAATAGCCCAATGGGCCCACCGACGGGGATCGATCCCAGACTGACCGCACATCGAGCGGACACTTTACCACTGGGCTACGTCCCGCCCCTATCCCACAGAAAGGAGAGCACATACCACAGCCTTTGCTATACCAGACATGGTGAACTGACTGGAACGAGAAATAGCCCAATGGGCCCACAGACGGGAATCGATCATAAACTGACCTCACAGCAAGTAGCGAGCACTTTACCACTGGGCTACACCTCACCCCTATCCCACAGAAAGGAGAGCACATACCACAGCCTTTGCTATACCAGACATGGTGAACTGACTGGAACGAGAAATAGCCCAATGGGCCCACAGACGGGAATCGATCCTAAACTGACCTCACAGCAAGTAGCGAGCACTTTACCACTGGGCTACACCTCACCCCTATCCCACAGAAAGGAGAGCACATACCACAGCCTTTGCTATACCAGACATGGTGAACTGACTGGAATGAGAAATAGCCCAATGGGCCCACAGACGGGAATCGATCCTAAACTGACCACACAGCAATTAGCGAGCACTTTACCACTAGGCTACGCCTCACCCCTTGAAGGAAGGAAATGTTTTATTTAACGATGCACTCAACACATTTTTTATTTACGGTTATATGGCATCAGACATACGGTTAAGGACCACACAGATGTTGACAGGAGAAACCTGCTGTGGACACTTCATGGGCTACTCTTTTCGATTAGCAGCAAGAGATCGTTTATATGCACCATCCTACAGGCAGGATAGTACATACCACAGCCTTTGTAACACCAGTTACAGAGCACCAAAATTTTAGCTCTATATCTCAAGGCATTGTAAAAGAAACATGCAGAAATTTCTTTTTCATATCTCCCAAGTTCAAGGGCTATAATTCTGTAACAAATGGGTAAAATAATTGCCTTGAAAGTCAAATTTGATCTGTAGCAGTACACGATAAAGTTATACACAAAATGTTAGCTAATATCTCAAGGCACTGTGAAAAAGACCCATCCAGAAAACTATATGGGATGGTCTATATATATTTGACAGAGAGATGGACGAATGGGCAGACAAATAAACCGACAGACAGAATGAAGGATGGAGTTGAAACCTATAGTCCCCTCCGGTTGGCCGGTAGGGAACTAATAACAACTCAAACATTAATTCTAAGAGTACTCTCAAAGCAATAAATATGTCTCCTATACCGGGGCTAACAAATTTTCATATCTCCTAAATTCAAGGGCCATAACTATTTAACATGGGTCAATCGCCATGAAAGTCAAACTTGATCTGTCACTCTATAATGTCATGGTAAAGATATACACAAATTCAGCTCAGTTAGTATCTTGAGAATTTGAGAGAGAAAAAAATCCTAAAAACTGTATACATGCATGCTGGACAGATGGACATACAGAGAGAGAGACAGACAGACAGACAGACAGAGATGAAATATAGTCCTTTTCGTGATCAGCTAGGTCAAGTGATTAAAATATTTGCTTTGATCAGACCGACTTTGTTCTATCATTGTCACTGCAGCGAAATTGATGTTAATTTAATTGCCTTGTAAAAATAGTAGACACCACTTGCTGACATGTACACAGAACTTGAAGAAAGCTGGTTATGAACACCTCTTTGTAGAGGTATTAAACATCAATTATTTGAGTCTTTGAAGTGATGCATTTATCACTGGTCCAGCCATGATCACAAAATAATGTACTTAATCACAAACTGCACTATCACATTTATCACCAGTCCAGCCATGATCACAAAATAATGTACTTAATCACAAATAGCACTATCACATTTATCACCAGTCCAGCCATGATCACAAAATAATGTACTTACTCACAAATAGCACTATCACCAGTCCAGTCATGATCACAAAATAATGTACTTACTCACAAACAGACCGGCCTCGGTGACGTCGTGGCAGGCCATCGGTCTACAGGCTGGTAGGTACTGGGTTCGGATCCCAGTCGAGGCATGGGATTTTTAATCCAGATACCGACTCCAAACCCTGAGTGAGTGCTCCGCAAGGCTCAATGGGTAGGTGTAAACCACTTGCACCGACCAGTGATCCATAACTGGTTCAACAAAGGCCATGGTTTGTGCTATCCTGCCTGTGGGAAGAGCAAATAAAAGATCCCTTGCTGCCAATCGGAAGAGTAGCCCATGTAATGGCGACAGCGGGTTTCCTCTCAAAATCTGTGTGGTCCGTAACCATATGTCTGACGCCATATAACCGTAAATAAAATGTGTTGAGTGCGTCGTTAAATAAAACATTTCTTTCTTTTTTTACTCACAAACAGTACTATCACATTTATCACCAGTCCAGCCATGATCACAAAATAATGTACTTACTCACAAATAACACTATCACCAGTCCAGCCATGATCACAAAATAATGTACTTACTCACAAATAGCACTATCACATTTATCACCAGTCCAGCCATGCATGATCACAAAATAATGTACTTACTCACAAATAACACTATCACCAGTCCAGTCATGATCACAAAATAATGTACTTACTCACAAATAGCACTATCACATTTATCACCAGTCCAGTCATGATCACAAAATAATGTACATGATCACAAACAGTAATGTACTTACTCACAAATAGCACTATCACATTTATCACCAGTCCAGCCATGATCACAAAATAATGTACTTACTCACAAATAGCACTATCACATTTATCACAGTCCAGTCATGATCACAAAATAATGTACTTACTCACAAATAGCACTATCACATTTATCACCAGTCCAGCCCTGATCACATATACAGACATCAACCACTTCACAATGCCCATGGAAGCATTCACAACGCATTAGTGAACAGTTTTTACCAAAGTAGCCATCGTTACACCTAAAAACATCAAAGACATAAAAATTAGTACATGCAAGTAAATCCAAATAGAACTGTAACATTATTAAACATAACCTCCCCCCCCCCCCGCCCCCCCCAAATCCTGCGAAATTAAATGTGTCGTCTACTGTGAACTTAATCAATGTCACTGACATTTGCATTTATAGATGTTCATCTCATTGCATGTTAAAATTTAAAAATTTTAAAAAGTAAACAAAACTTCAATTAAAAAATTCATTAACATTCTTATGTCGAGCCCTGTGGTAAAGCTCTCGCTTGATGCACGCTCGGTTTGGGATCGATCTCTTAAGTTATTTTTATGAGGAAGCATGCTCCCTTATCCTCAAGCATTCTTGCCCACTTTGATGGCTCAGTACATGCCCAATCCTGGAGGTATAACACTGTAAATTTCACTCTGGAAAGTTGGTTATGTGAGGACATTTTCTGATTGTGAAGTATATAGATGCAAAGTAGTTATAAGAAGAAGAAGGAAATGTTTTATTTAATGATGCACTGAACACATTTTATTTACAGTTATATGGCGTCAGACATATGGTTAAGGACAACACAGATATTGAGAGAGGAAACCCACTGTCGCCACTTCATGGGCTACTCTTTTCGATTAGCAGCAAGGGATCTTTTATATGCACCATCCCACAGACAGGATAGTATATACCATGGCCTTTGTTACACCAGATGTGAAGCACTGGCTGGAACGAGAAGTAGTTTTATTACCCCAGCAGGCACTCATAACAGGGAAAATAAAAATCACAATTTCTCACTGAGAAATTATCATGCATTGGTTTAACGTATACTACTATTGGACGATTTGATGCCAACAAACCAATCACCTTGTCAGTACTAAATATGACGTCATCACGATTTGGCAAAACACACACAATGACGTCGCGTAGTTTAAAGTGTTTTAAAGTGTTTGCGTTTACTTCTTTCTGGTTTCAGTGTTAAACTTGTAATAAAATGGTAGTTTAATGCAATTCAATATAGTTTTTTTTTTTACAGAATATATAGAACTTTGGGTTATTATCAAATAACTAAAGCTAAAGCTCATGACAAGTGAAAATTATTTCACTCGGCACATAAATTTGATAATAACTGGTAAAGCTCATGATAGTGAAAATTATTTCACTCGGCACATAAATTTGATAATAACTGGTAACTTGTTTATTATCCTCTATATAAGCCCTGGATAGTATCATCAATTGGTTAAAGTATTTCCACTCACTTGCATGTATTCATAGATGTACAGTTTCCAAGCTCATACAATGTTATATCTTTTTCATCAAGCTGCTTTCCACCACATCCTTCTTTACAATAGAAAGGTGCAACAGTAATTTCACTCTTCTCAGTATTAACTGGTAGATTAGTGTCTGGTGGAATGGGTCGAAGGACACCACCTCTTTCATCAACGATCATACCAGTTGATGTATGGTAACTGAAATTTGTATAGGATATTACGGGGAGAGAATCAGTAACACTGAAATCTGTGAAAGATATTATAGTATGAAAATCAATATAACTGAAATTTGTATAGGATATTACAGTGAGAGAATCAGTAACAATGAAATTTGTACGGGATATTACAGTAACTGAAATTTGTATAGGATATTACAGGGAGAGAATCAGTAACACTGAAATCTGTGAAGGATGTTATAGTATGAAAATCAATATAACTGAAATTTGTATAGGATATTACAGTGAGAGAATCAGTAACAATGAAATTTGTACGGGATATTACAGTAACTGAAATTTGTATAGGATATTACAGAGAGATTCAATAACACTGAAATTTGTATAGCTAGGATATTACAGAGAAGAAAATCAGTAACACTGAAATTTGTATAGGATATATTACAGTGAGAGATTCAGTAACACTGAAATTTGTATAGCTAGGATATTACAGAGAGAGTCAGTAACACTGAAATTTGTATAGGAAATTACAGTGAGAGAATCAGTAACACTGAAATTTGTATAGGATATTACAGAGAGAATCATGAGTAACACTGAAATTTTTATAGGATCTTACAGTGAGATAATCAGTAACACTGAAATTTGTATAGGAAATTACAGTGAGAGAATCAGTAACACTGAAATTTGTATAGGATATTACAGTGAGAGAATCAGTAACCTTGAAATTTGTATAGGATATTACAGTGAGAGAATCAGTAACACTGAAATTTGTATTGGATATTACAGTGAGAGAATCAGTAACACTGTAATATTAATTTGTATTGGATATTACAGTGAATCAGTAACACTGAAATTTGTATAGGATATTACAGTGAGAGAATCAGTAACACTAATTTGTATAGGATATTACAGTGAGAGAATCAGTAACACTGTAATTTGTATAGCTAGGATATTAGAGAGAATCAGTAACACTAATTTGTATAGGATATTACAGTGAGAGAATCAGTAACACTGTAATTTGTATAGCTAGGATATTAGAGAGAATCAGTAACACTAATTTGTATAGGATATTACAGTGAGAGAATCAGTAACACTGTAATTTGTATAGGATATTACAGTGAGAGAATCAGTAACACTGAAATCTGTGAAGGATATTACAGTGAGAGAATCAGTAACACTGCAATTTGTATAGGATATTACAGTGAGAGAATCGGTAACACTGTAATTTGTATAGCTAGGATATTACAAAGACAATCAGTAAAACTGAAATTTGTATAGGATATTACAGTGAGAGAATCAGTAACACTGAAATTGGTATAGCTAGGATATTACAGTGAGAGAATCAGTAACACTGTAATTTGTATAGGATATTACAGTGAGAGAATCAGTAACACTGTAATTTGTATAGGATATATTACAGTGAGAGAATCAATAACACTAAAAGTTGTATAGGATATTACAGTGAGAGAATCAGCAACACTGAAATTTGTATAGGATATTACAGTGAGAGAATCAGTAACACTGAAATTTGAATAGGAAATTATAGAGAGAGAATCAGTAACACTGCAATTTGTATTGGATATTACAGTGAGAGAATCAGTAATACTGCAATTTGTATTGGATATTACAGTGAGAGAATCGATAACACTGAAATTTGTATAGGATATTACAGTGAGTGAATGATCAATATAACTGAAATATGTACTGTAAGAAAAATTAAATACCAGACTGAAATGTGTTCTGAGAGACTTTAATATAATGAAATGTATTCTGTGGGCAGGGTTTCTGCCAAAGGGTACGAAGAGTAAAATTATTTAAGAATAGACCAATTATTTTTGGGTTCATGCAAGTATGAATAAAAAAAATGATGTGCACACTGTATGACTCCGCATGAACCAAAAAATAATCTTATAATTAAATTTAAATGCATACTTTAACAATACATAACTTAATTTATTTTGTTTAGCTTTAAATATGCCTATAGTATTGTTTGTGTAAACGTCATTGCATGATACTAATGTCGCGTAAGAATGCACATGTTCATTCACTACTATTTGAATCAGGTGATTTTTTAAATGGCGTCATTTGGTACATGACATAATTTTTATAAGCAACGCCATTTCCTCTAGCTACTGCTTTGCGTATTTTTATAGATCATTTAGTTATATTGGAAAGAATTGTCTGATTCGTGTTTAGTTTATATTTCTTTAATGTGAATGACAGGAACGTGTCTAACATCTATGCTGTCGGGAGAACTGTTTAATTTTCGCCAACAGCTGTAGAAGAACACTTACAAGTAAGTTTCAGGCATGAAGTTTCCTACAATTCTTTGGCCACCGACTGAGTCTCATTTCATGATTGGCGAAGAGGTTGGGTTTTTTTTTTGTTTTTAAATCAATGCGTATACATGTCAACTATGCTACAGCATTTTCCATTAATTTATCGTATAATTTGTTTTACTGCTTTTGTATCTTTCACGTGTTTCCTTCAAAATATCTAAATATGGATGCCTGAATAATCTGGCTTGTTGCACAAAAGTAGTACGAAGAAGGGGGTAGTAGGCGTGGCTTAAATTTGTTCGGTTCATCGAAGTATGAATGAAAAACGTAAGCACCTCTGGACCAATCAGATTGCCGTAAAGTGTATAGATGCAAAGAAAATTTAATGATATACTTATAAACAGTTGGAAATTAATGGACACGTTTTTATAATTTTTAGAAAAATTCTAGTAAACTGCTATTTAAAATTTATACCTACAAGTATAATCACCTAATAAGAGTACTTGTGATTGGTTTTATTTTTATTACGAACCCTCAAATTATTTTCTGGCAGAATTAATTACTGGTGGGAGAATATAACATTAAAATTTGTAAGCTGAGAGATTTAATATAACACTGAAATTTGATATGTAAGAAAACTGAATATAAGTATTGGGAGAGAACTTTTTAAAAAAAACAAGTCAAGATTGTAATTATTTGCTATTCGAACATTAAATAAAAATAAAAATAAGATCAATGTTCTTACTATCTTGTATTGACGAATGTAGTGTTTGGAAATGCTATTGGAGCCACTATCAAGTTCCAAGGATGTGTATCGAGTGGTGGTAATGCTCGCATACGGAATTCTTTTTGGTATGTATAATTCACTCCGATAAAATAACGATTGTACAAGGCCACCTACAAATATAACAACTGATAGTAAACAGCCACACACAAATATAACAACTGATAGTAAACAACCACACACAAATATAACAACTGGTAGTAAACAGCCACCTACAAATATAACAACTGGTAGTAAACAGCCACCTACAAATATAACAACTGATAGTAAACAGCCACACACAAATATAACAACTGATAGTAAACAGCCACACACAAATATAACAACTGGTAGTAAACAGCCACACACAAATATAACAACTGATAGTAAACAGCCACACACAAATATAACTGATAGTAAATAGCCACACACAAATATAACAATTAACTGATAGTAAACAGCCACACACAAATATAATAACTGATAGTAAACAGCCACACACAAATATAATAACTGGTAGTAAACAGCCACACACAAGTATAACAACTGATAGTAAACAGCCACACACAAATATAACAACTGGTAGTAAACAGCCACACACAAATATAACAACTGATAGTAAACAGCCACCTACAAATATAACTGGTAGTAAACAGCCACACACAAATATAACAACTGGTAGTAAACAGCCACACACAGAACCACATACTTTTGTTAATACATGTATGTAATAAAGAAAGGCGATACGTAATAAATACAGAACCATATACCAGTTGTTTTGCTATGTTATTTATTGCATGAGTTTATAGTGCACAAGAATGTTAAACCACAAGACTGCGTAGCATTCGAGTGATATAAGTCTTGTGCACTAAAAACGAGTGCAATAAATAATATGGCAAAACAATTGGTATATGGTTCTGTATTACATACCACCATTTTATATTATGATTTACAAAAGTTTAATTAAATAACACAACTTACTTAGTTGGTTGAAATTTATGGAATTGATGGAACGTTGAGCATCCGGGCTAGGAACATGATGTCATTTGGGTAAACATGTACTACGCATGCAAGATTTTGTATCAAACATGTTCAATAAAAGATTTGTTTATTGCACAATCAGAATTGTCTTTATTACTATGTAGATTAAATGGGTATAAAATAAAAATATAAGAATTCATACTAAACAAGCATTTTGTGAGTACTGCTAAAGCAATACAAGTCCCCTACCAGGCCCAAACAAATTCAAAGGGCCATAACTCTGTCAAAGATGTTTAAATCGTCATGAAAGTCAAAACTGATCTGTAACAGTACATATGATAAACTTTCTTGCCCACTGGACTGAATTTGTCAGCTTTTGAACGGTGCTATAGATAAATATGTCTAGCACCCTGGTGCTGGACGATTTCTACATGTGTGTAATATCATAACTCATGTTTTATGATTGACTGATGTCATAACTCATGTTAATATTTTCAACTATATATTTCTTGTTAAGTTGTTACATTTTTATGTTGTGGACTATATTTTTCTGTGTATGATCTAATGAGTTTGTAGGTTTACGAATCGTCCTACAACAAACTGTAGCTTACAAAATTAATCTTTTCTTACTGCATGTAATTATAAATGGGCAAGAAAAAGAATCAATCACCATTGTGAGGCATAAATAAGGCAATTCCAATCCTCGGGACAAAATGTTTTTGTAAGAGCCTCGGTAAACCTCAGCCCTCATAAAAAAAAATTGGTCCCTTGGGTTGGAATTGCCTTATCTATATACCTCACAACAGTGATAGATTCTATTAATACACAAAATGTCACCTCCATATATCTCAAGGTATTGGAAAAACTCTTGTAAACTAATTTAGGTATTTCCTAAGCTCAAGGGTCATAACCCTGTCACAAATGGGTAAACTGCCATGAAAGTCAAACTTGATATGTAAAAGAACATGATAAAGCTACACACAGCTCAATATCTCAAGGCATTGTGAGAAAACTTCCGGAAAACTATATGTGGGACAGACAGATGGATGGACAAATGAACAGGATGGAGATGAAACCTACAGTTCCCTCTGGTTGGACCAGTACGTAAGGGACTATAACAAAAACAAGCATTCTGAGAGTACTGCTAAAGCAATACATGTTCCCTACCATGCAGGCCCAACAATTTTCATATCTCAAAGCCATAACTGTGAAAAATGGGTAACTACATGATAAATAGGATTCGCCATGAGTGTTTTTTAATACGGAAAATATGAATTGAGTCTACGTTAAGCGGTATTTGTCAAGGCTCTGCCGAAACAAATACCGATTAACTAAACAGCAAATTCTATTTAACCTATGACACTTCTAAAATAATATTTTCATTCAATATTTAGTCAATTACAGTACTAACGACATCGCGATTAGCACAAATTAGACATCACGCACTTTAACTAAATCTTATGAAAACATTATGCTTAGGTATACAGGTCTTGATGGTTTGTAAACAAATAACCCATTCACAGCAACACATTATTACCAAGAGACCTTGAAAATTTGCATATACAGTCAAACCCGCTTATTTGCATACCCTCGGTGCTGCTTGATTTTGTGCAATTAACCGGGTTAGTCGATTAACCGATAGAGTACCGACTTTCACTTTGTAACAGCCATCCAACTACAAAGTGGCATGGGAGACAGTCTGGCATAATGCGGTACTTCACACCGGAACTATTACAGTTAACACATGTCACATGCAGTTGGATATATATAAATGTAAAAAAAAATATCTGTCGATATATATATATATAATTAGCATGACGTTTTTGTTTTAATCTGCCAGACCAGAAATCATTTTTTTAAAAACCAACAACTGGGTGTCGTTTTCTAAAAACACAAACTGGCGTCGTTTTCTAAAAACACAAACTGGTGTCGTTTTCTAAAAACACAAACTTTGTGCATTAAAATAAAAACCACTGACCATCCACTAGTGTAAACAAAGTGTATTAGCCATGTAGTTAATGAGATAAACTTGAAACAACAGAACCATAAAATAGTTCACGTTTCATCGGTGCACGTGTTTACAAAATGACGTCAGTTTCCGGAATTACCAGGCTGTTGATTGACCGAATAGAATTACGTGAACTTGTATGCATTTGCTGGTATGGTGTTCTTTCCATCCCAAAACATATGGCAAGCTTTGGTATTATTTGTGATCCCCAAATAATGACTTTGCTATTGTTAAGCAATTAAAGTTAAGCTCGGCTAGTGAGTCGTTATCAGTTCCAGCAGTCTGCATTGCATGCATGACCGGTCTAACACAATTGACTGACCTTCATGGTGCGGTCCGACTGATTGGTGTCTAACAATATAGCAGAAACTTAGGGACGATCCATAAATAACGGTCTTTGTTATGTTTGTTTTTTTGACGACCTCCCCAACCAGTCTTTTTATTTCCGCTACATTTTCCGGGAAGCAAGTGATAAACAGATATAGCGTACACTGCATCTAATGAATAAGTGAACAACAACCCTTTCTCGGTCACATTTATTAAAAACATAACCGCCTAGGACGATTGATCTGTAATCTTTTAATTATTAACAAGGCTTCTCAACATAACGTAATAATTGATACAGAACAATGATTGCCCGGAACACGTCAATCGAATAGGGCCTCAATAGTTGAATGCGCATGCGTACAAGCGTACAGGCGGTACTTCTAAAAATAATAGTCAAAGAGTTACCTGTTATTTGAGATGGCCTCTGATTAACAGCAATATATTGCAAACAAAACATTAGGTCTTAGGTTTATTCAACTTAATTATGTCATTCTTAAATCTTGTAGTCGGGTATTGTGATTCACCAGTAGTAACGTGCACACCATCTCATTTGCATGTCACACGTCAACTCTGTAAACAGCGATTACAGTCGGCTTACCACACAGTGAGCTCAAACAAAACAGATTAATCGGTGATTTATTTGAGTTTTTTTGCCAAAGTTTGATAGACATTCTGTAATTTGTGATATTAATTTAGCACACACACACAAAAAAAAAATCGTTATTTATATGTGCAAATAACCGATATATAGCCTGTAGTCTGTGCAATTAACCGGATGTTTTGTAGTGTTATAAGGGCAAATGGTTCCGTGTTGGGTGAAAATAGTCGATTAACCGAATTATGCTATAAACCGATGTGCAAATAAGTGGAGATGACTGTACCTTTAAATTTGCATGCCATTATTAACCGGGTAAATACACTGAATTATCACATGGGTTTATGACATGCATGGATATCATGTGCAAGTTATAAAATAAATATAGAATACTACTCTAATTTTCGCTAGACATAATTTTTACGAAACAAGTGAATTTCCCATGTTAATACTAAGTGAAAACGAGTGTGGTATTATATTTATTACCCACCATCAAGTAATGTAACATCTGACAATTACTCCCAACATCGCTCAACGAGGACATACATGTACATGTAGTTAAGACCAGTGACGATGACGTCACTTACCAAAATGTCAGTAACTGAAATAACGTCATTTAGCAACTAATACACACCATCAGAAAATATAGGATCAGTAAATTTAATGTCAGTTACTGAAATAACGTCATTTAGCAACTAATACACACCATCAGAAGCTATAGGATCAGTGAATTTAATGTCAGTTACTGAAATAACGTCATTTAGCAACTAATACACACCATCAGAAGATGTAGGATCAGTGAATTTAATGTCAGTTACTGAAATAACGTCATTTAGCAACTACTACACACCATCAGAAGATGTAGGATCAGTGAATTTAATGTCAGTTACTGAAATAACGTCATTTAGCAACTAATACACACCATCAGAAGCTATAAGATCAGTGAATTTAATGTCAGTTACTGAAATAATGTCATTTAGCAACTAATACACACCATCAGAAGATATAGGATCAGTGAATTTAATGTCAGTTACTGAAATAACGTCATTTAACAACTACTACCGTACATACCATCAGAAGATATAGGATCAGTGAATTTAATGTCAGTTACTGAAATAATGTCATTTAGCAACTAATACACACCATCAGAAGATATAGGATCAGTAAATTTAATGTCAGTTACTGAAATAACGTCATTTAGCAACTACTACACACACCATCAGAAGATATAGGATCAGTGAATTTAATGTCAGTTACTGAAATAACGTCATTTAACAACTACTACCGTACATACCATCAGAAGATATAGGATCAGTGAATTTAATGCCAGTTACTGAAATAACGTCATTTAGCAACTACTACACACCATCAGAAGCTATAGGATCAGTGAATTTAATGTCAGTTACTGAAATAACGTCATTCAGCAACTACATGTACTACACACCATCAGAAGATATCGGATCAGTGAATTTAATGTCAGTTACTGAAATAACGTCATTTAGCAACTACTACACACCATCAGAAGATGTAGGATCAGTGAATTTAATGTCAGTTACTGAAATAACGTCATTTAGCAACTAATACACACCATCAGAAGATATAGGATCAGTGAATTTAATGTCAGTTACTGAAATAACGTCATTTAGCAACTACTACACACCATCAGAAGATATAGGATCAGTGAATTTAATGTCAGTTACTGAAATAATGTCATTTAGCAACTAATACACACCATCAGAAGATATAGGATCAGTGAATTTAATGTCAGTTACTGAAATAACGTCATTTAGCAACTACTACACACCATCAGAAGATATAGGATCAGTGAATTTAATGTCAGTTACTGAAATAACGTCATTTAGCAACTAATACACACCATCAGAAGATATAGGATCAGTAAATTTAATGTCAGTTACTGAAATAACGTCATTTAGCAACTAATACACACCATCAGAATATAGGATCAGTGAATTTAATGTCAGTAACTGAAATAACGTCATTTAACAACTAATACACACCATCAGAAGATATAGGATCAGTGATTTAATGTCAGTTACTGAAATAACGTCATTTAGCAACTACTACACACTATCAGAAGATATAGGATCAGTGAATTTAATGTCAGTAACTGAAATAACGTCATTTAGCAACTAATACACACCATCAGAAGATATAGGATCAGTGAATTTAATGTCAGTTACTGAAATAACGTCATTTAGCAACTAATACACACCATCAGAATATAGGATCAGTGAATTTAATGTCAGTAACTGAAATAACGTCATTTAACAACTAATACACACCATCAGAAGATATAGGATCAGTGAATTTAATGTCAGTTACTGAAATAACGTCATTTAGCAACTAATACACACCATCAGAAGATATAGGATCAGTAAATTTAATGTATACAGTGAAACCTTTGAAAACTGGACCCTCTCTAAACCAGAATTCCCCCCAAACTGGACATTTTTAACGGTCCTTTTTTAAAAATTGATACAAAACATAACCTTTCTAAACCAGAATTCCCCCCAAACCGGACATTTTTAACAGTCCTTTTTTAAAAATCGATACAGAACATAACCTTTCTAAACCAGAATTCTCCCCAAACCGGACATTTTTAACGGTCCTTTTTTAAAAATCGATACAGAACATAACCTTTCTAAACCAGATACCTCTTAATACCGGACATTTTACTTGGTCCCGAGAATGTCCGGTTTAGAGGGGGTTCACTGTACTTACTTGTGATACATGAATCCCAAATCTTGGTGGATGTGGATTAACGGTGACAAGGAATCCAGCATACCCTGGCCGATTTCCTGTATTACTGAAATGTAGCCTCCCAGTCATGCCTTTTATATCAACCTAAAACAGATCATATTATATACAGAGATTATTACATGTGCTTGTGTGTTGTACTGATTTTTACGAAACAAGTGTCATGATTCTTCTATTGTCCGAGTGAGAATGAATCCTGACACGAGTTTCGTAAAATCAGTACGATTCACATGAGAGTATAATAATTTCTTTATTATCCTCATTATCCATAATATTATTTTTATTAGTAACAAGGACCAGGTCAAAACGTTTCTAATGTAACGACGTCATTTTTGTAAGCAATTACTCAGAACAAACACTGGGAAAGCCGCACTAAGTTATGATGTTGCTTAATTACCACAATTAGGTAATTCGTTGTACACGTGAAATCATTATGACACACATGTGTCATACTGGTTATATTTCCTTGTATATCTTGAACTATATGGATAATAAACTATTTTATTACCTCAGCAGACTCTCGTTACCGGGGAAATAAAAATAATAATTTCTCAGTGAGAAATTATTATGCATCAACTGGTTTAACATTTCAGAAGAAAAAAAATAGCTGATGTAATAAACAGAATAATTAACATACTCACTACCAATTATTAAGAAATTTATGTCCCAAAATTTATGCTTCTGAAGAAACAGTTGAGAGTTTGGCCAACAACATCGTGGCAGTTGGTAGTCTGAGCCTAGCATAATATTTAAAGTTTGTACCAATAGCAATTACCTTTCGAATTTCTCTTGACAGTCTTGGTCCTGTCATTGTTAAGTTTTCCTTTATTATGGCAGTCATTGCCTTGGCATAAACAAGAACTGCATCGTAAGCCAAGGCATACAACTGAACAGTCTAAAAAGGAAAGGAAAAGATAGAAATGCTGTTTTTAGTGTCATATCGTAATCAAACATATTTTTATTTATGATCATATGAAGTCGAACAGATTATTGAGAATCCTATGCATGTCCCTTAACAGGCCCCACAAATGTTCATATTGCCTGATTTGAAGGATCTTAACT
>NC_054713.1:19651017-19788517 GCF_016097555.1 Gigantopelta aegis | reverse complement strand
ATAAAATGTGTTTAGTGTGTCGTTAAATAAAACATTTCCATCCTTCAATCTTACATTTATATTTAAAAATACTGTTTAAATTTAATAAACATTCACAGATTCAAAATTTCCAAAACCTTTATTAATTTGTGGAGAGTGACCAAGAGGATCAATGTACCAATTATCAGAACAGTTCAATCAAAACTGTAGGAGAAGATAAGACTTCACAGGAGAAGTGGATGGACAGATATCAGACATATTGGTACTGGAGCTGATGATTAATAAATCAATCTGCTCTAGGGGTGGCGTTCAACAAAACAAACTTTTTTGGTATTGGAAGTTCAGCTGATGAATGTCATAGTGGATCTAAAAATAAACATTTAAGTTGTAGGATCAGCTGGAATAATACTTTAAATCTATTTTGACGTTGTACAGATTCCTGACAAATTTAATAGAAGTTTGTTTGTTTGTGTTTAACAACACCACTAGATCACATTGATTTGTTAATCATTGGCTATTGGATGTCAAGCATATGGTAATTTTGACACAGTCACAGAAAGGAAACCTGCTAGTCATAGAAAGGAAACCCATTTCATTTTTCCATTAATAGCAAGGGATCTTTTATATGCACTATCCCACAGACAAGATAGCACATACCACAGCCTTTGATATACCAGTTGTGGTGCACTGGCTGGAACGAGAAATAGCCCAATGGGCCCACCGGCGGGGATCAATCCTAGACCGACCGCATATCAACAAGTACTTTACCACTGGGCTACTGATTTTCCTGATTTAAAAAGGTTGCCCAACTAAACACTGAGTCATTTCAGATGACTATTACAAATGAACAAAGTTGTATGAAATATCTTACTTTCTTACAAGCTTCATGCTGATTCGTCCAAGGGAATTGCCATGAATAATCCTCAATAGTGACCCACTGATAGCCATGCATACAAGCCATTTCATTTCTGAAACCAGAATAAAGCAGGCATTAAAGGTAGAGTAAACTCAAACAAGAGATTTATGTGTTGGAAAGATGCATACACGGACCACCAACACATACTGACACTTTAACAAATGAAAAACGCGTAATTTTAGAGTTAATAAAAAAACATGATTATTCCTGCTAACTGGGGGCAGCCATTTTGTTTAGTTTTTGTGATGTCCGGTGGTATAGCTTGGGGCGAAGTGATGTCAGCTCTGTCCATCTGCTCTATGCACAGTATAAACAAACGCTCTAATTTACGACAAGGCGCTTCGCTTTCATCAACCTGACTTGTAAAACAACATAAATGACTTGATAGTATAATAAACTATTTAACTAAATATATTTCAATTTGCATCAATAGAACGAAATGGAGTCTTTCTCTCTCTCCCATATATCATCAGTCTTTCTCTCTCTCCCATATACCATCAGTCTTTCTCTCTCTCCCATATACCATCAGTCTTTCTCTCTCTCCCATATACCATCAGTTTCTCTCTCTCTCCCCCACCATCAGTCTTTCTCTTACCCCCCTCATCAGTCTCTCTCTCCCCCATATACCATCAGTTTCTCTCTTTCTCCCCCATATACCATCAGTTTTTTTCTCTCCCCACCCCACCATCAGTTTCTCTCTCTCCCATATACCATCAGTTTTTCTCTCTCCCCCCCCCCCCACCATCAGTTTCTCTCTCTCCCCTCCCATCAGTCTCTCTCTCTGTCTGTCTGTCTGTCTGTCTCCCCTCCCATACCATCAGTTTCTCTCTTTCTCTTCCCATCAGTTTTTCTCTTTTTCTCCGTCTGTCTACCCTCCCATACCATCAGCTTCTCTCTCTATCTCTCACTCTGACTTTCTCCCTCCCATACTATCAGTTTCTCTCTCTATTCTCACTCTGACTTTCTCCCCTCCCATACTATCAGTTTCTCTCTCTATCTCTCACTCTGACTTTCTCCCCTCCCATATCATCAGTTTCTCTCTCTATCTCTCACTCTGACTTTCTCACCTCCCATACTATCAGTTTCTCTATCTATCTCTCACTCTGACTTTCTCCCCTCCCATATCATCAGTTTCTCTCTCTAGCTCTCATTCTTTCTCCCCTCCCATACTATCAGTTTCTCTCTCTCTATCTCTCACTCTGACTTTCTCCCCTCCCATATCATCAGTTTCTCTCTCTAGCTCTCATTCTTTCTCCCCTCCCATACTATCAGTTTCTCTCTCTCTATCTCTCACTCTGACTTTCTCCCCTCCCATATCATCAGTTTCTCTCTCTATCTCTCACTCTGACTTTCTCCCCTCCCATACTATCAGTTTCTCTCTCTCTATCTCTAACTCTGACTTTCTCCCCTCCCATACTATCAGTTTCTCTCTCTCTATCTCTAACTCTGACTTTCTCCCTCCCATACTATCAGTTTCTCTCTCTATCTCTCACTCTGACTTTCTCCCCTCCCATACTATCAGTTTCTCTCTCTCTATCTCTCACTCTGACTTTCTCCCCTCCTATACTATCAGTTTCTCTCTCTCTATCTCTCACTCTGACTTTTTCCCCTCCCATATCATCAGTTTCTCTCTCTATCTCTCACTCTGACTTTCTCCCCTCCCATATCATCAGTTTCTCTCTCTATCTCTCATTCTGACTTTCTCCCCTCCCATACTATCAGTTTCTCTCTCTCTATCTCTCACTTTCTCCCCTCCCATACTATCAGTTGCTCTCTCTATCTCTCACTCTGACTTTCTCCCCTCCCATACCATCAGCTTCTCTCTCTATCTCTCACTCTGACTTTCTCCCTCCCATACTATCAGTTTCTCTCTCTATTTCTCACTCTGACTTTCTCCCCTCCCATACTATCAGTTTCTCTCTCTATCTCTCACTCTGACTTTCTCCCTCCCATACTATCAATTTCTCTCTCTATCTCTCACTCTGACTTTCTTCCTCCCATACTATCAGTTGCTCTCTCTATCTCTCACTCTGACTTTCTCCCCTCCCATATCATCAGTTTCTCTCTCTATCTCTCACTCTGACTTTCTCACCTCCCATATTATCAGTTTCTCTCTCTCTATCTCTCACTCTGACTTTCTCCCCTCCCATATCATCAGTTTCTCTCTCTAGCTCTCACTCTGACTTTCTCCCCTCCCATACTATCAGTTTCTCTCTCTCTGACATTCTCCCCTCCCATATCATCAGTTTCTCTATCTCTCACTCTGACTTTCTCCCTCTCATACCATCAGCTTCTCTCTCTATCTCTCACTCTGACTTTCTCCCTCTCATACCATCAGCTTCTCTCTCTATCTCTCACTCTGACTTTCTCCCTCCCATACTATTAGTTTCTGTCTCTATCTCTCTGACTCACTGTCTGTCTCCCCTCCCATACCATCAGCTTCTCTCTCTATCTCTCACTCTGACTTTCTCCCTCCCATACTATCAGTTTATGTCTCTATCTCTCTGACTCACTGTCTGTCTCCCCTCCCATACCATCAGCTTCTCTCTCTATCTCTCACTCTGACTTTCTCCCTCTCATACCATCAGCTTCTCTCTCTATCTGTCACTCTGACTTTCTCCCTCCCATACTATCAGTTTCTGTCTCTATTTCTCTGACTCACTGTCTGTCTCCCCTCCCATACCATCAGCTTCTCTCTCTATCTCTCACTCTGACTTTCTCCCTCCCATACTATCAGTTTCTGTCTCTATCTCTCTGACTCACTGTCTGTCTCCCCTCCCATACCATCAGCTTCTCTCTCTATCTCTCACTCTGACTTTCTCCCTCCCATACTATCAGTTTCTGTCTCTATCTCTCTGACTCACTGTCGGTCTCCCCTCCCATACCATCAGCTTCTCTCTCTATCTCTCACTCTGACTTTCTCCCTCTCATACCATCAGCTTCTCTCTCTATCTCTCACTCCGACTTTCTCCCTCCCATACTATCAGTTTCTGTCTCTATCACTCTGACTCGCTGTCTATCTCTCTCCCATACCATCAGGAAATGTTTTATTTAACAACGCACTCAATACATTTATTTACGGTTATATGGCATCAGACATATGGTTAAGAACCACATAGATATTGAGCGAGGAAACCTGCTGTCGCCACTTCATGAGCTACTCTTTTTGATTAGCAGCAGGGGATCTTTCCCATACCATCAGTTTCTTTCTCTCTCTACTCCCTATCCCCCTCTCCCATCAGTTTTTCTCTCTATCCCCCTCACCTTCAGTTTGTGTATGAAAAAAAGGCACTTGAACATAATTTATGTAAACCAGTTCTCACCGAATTGCTGCTCGAAGGATACGAGCATTATTTGGAAACTCAACAGTGAGAATTATTATCATTGTGCTCAATCTCTTTATGTGCTTCATTTTAGAATCCAATTCCTTGTCAGTAAAACTTGTACGGACAATGACCTAAAACACAATACAATAGCATGTTCATATAAAAACATCATTAAACTTACCTCGGCAAAACAACAACCTTCATTTAATCCTCCAATATACTCCACCAACTCTGTCATATTCAATGTCTATTCAAGATACTGCTTTTTGTCTTAAACCATTCCGATGTAGATGTTAGTAGACAGTTACGAAGTTATTATACCATCTGATATGAAATATGTACGTTAGTCACCAGATTCACATCTCCTACGAAGCTACACTCACGACACTCATGATAACTGTTGAACACGCCCCCCCCCCCCCCCAAGCTGCTATATAGCCTGAATATAGTCTAATTTGGCAAGGGATGTTACTCTTCGCCTACATGCGCAGTTGGAATGTGAAATAGGTATATTAGAATCATAATATACTGAAGAACAAAAAAAATGCAAATAGTTTAATATATACATGTATCTTTTCATGATAAAATAAATCATCAGGTGTAATAAGTCTTTACTAAAACAAAATAAGGCAAAAATTGTTGATTAACTTTAAATCGTTCCAAAGGCAATAATTATAATACAACAGAGCGATTGGAAAGAAAGGAATTTTTTATTTAATGACGCACTCAACACATTTTATTTGCAGTTATATGGCATCAAACATATGGTTAAGAAGCATACAGATAATGAGAGAGGAAACCCACTGTCGCCACTTTATAGGCTACTCTTTTCGATTAGCAGCAAGGGATCTTTTATATGCACACAGACAGGATAGCACATATCACGGCCTTTGATATACCAGTCGTGGTGCACTGGCTGGAACGAGAAATAGCCCAATGGGCCCACCGACGGGGATCGATCCTAGACCGACCGTGCATCAGGTGTGTGCTTTACCACTGGGCTACGTCCCGCCCCAAGAGCGATTGGTGTCTGATCAGATGCAAAGTTTGTGAAGTTGCTAAATGATCTCAACAAGTTTCAAAGACGTAAAATGTACAACACATAATGGTTGCCATGCAATTTGATTAGGCTGTAGCTCATTGCACCTACATCTACATGTATATGTGTACTGTTTCTACTTCATATTTAATCGATTACTATTTTGAGCAGAATTATATAAGTTGTAGAAGCATCACAAGGGGTTTATGGATTTTTATACACTCTGTATGCTCTTGTACCCCTCGCCCTCACCTTCGACTCAGGGTACAAGACCATCCCACAGATAGAATAGCACATACCACGGCCTTCGGCTCAGGGTACAAGAGCTACCCCTCGCCTTCGGCTAAGGGTACAACAGCATACAGAGAGTATAAAAATCCATAAACCCCTCGTGATGCTTCAACAAAAATTTTATCTTGCCGACATGTTTAATTACAAGATTTTCTTCAAACACATCCAGGTGCATTAATAATGTTCAAACAAACAAAAATTCAATAGCAACATCATGCATCCAGTTAAGTGTTATTGTAAGGAGATGTAAAGTGACGTCATTGGAATAATGACGTCATTCAAATTAAAAATCAGCTGTATTATTACAATGCTTCGCCACATTAAAATGCTCACTTTTCTTCAATTTAATTTTCCGAGTGGTTGGCAAATCGTTTGACAGCCATGTTTTATTTCCGTTGGTAACAGACAAATATTTGCATGGCGCATTAATACAATAACAACTGTCCAATGTTAACAGGTGAGGTATAAGAGATTTGACTCTGCCCACGCAGGGTATAAGGTTTTTTTTCCAAGGCTATATAACCAATGAAATTAAAGAGTATTTTACATGAAGGCGAGATAATGTTAATTACACCAACTTCCTGTTTGGGCTGGATTCCTCCCTCCTTTTTTTGTATTGTTTAATGATATCACTAGCGCACATTGATTTATTAATCATCAGCTATTATTGGATGTCAAACATTTGGTAATTCTGACATATAGTCTTAGAGAGGAAACCCGCAAAACATTTTCCATTAGTAGCAATGGATCTTTTATATGCACTATCTCACAGAAAAGGCCATAGGATTTCAAATTTGTTGAGACACATTTTTTCGGTTCTATGCCTTGTGATCTTGGGAACCCATCGGAAACTGTTTTTAAAAAATAATTATATATATATTATTTTCATTGAATAGTCGTACTCGTATAATAATCATGGGAAAGAAAATTTTTGTTCTGTGGTTTTACCGACAAGTTACCGAAAATTATAATTTCCATGAAACCCAAAGGTCTGATAGAAGGAATAACATAAACTACAGCCAGTTGTGGCGTGCTGGCTGGAACAAGAGATAACCCAATGGGTCCACTGATGGCGATTGATCCTAGACCGACAGTGCATCAGGCAAGCGCTTTACCACTGAGTTACGTCCAACCCTTCAGGCCAAAGAGATTCTACTCTGTGTATGCGTATGTTTGTGTATTCGTATGTCTGTGTATGCATATGTCTGTGTACATTGTATATGCATATGTCTGTATATATGCATATGTCTGTGTATGCGTATATATGTGTATGCATGTGTCTGTGTATGTGTGTCTGTGTATATGTGTGTCTGTGTATATGTGTATGTCTGTATATGTGTATGTCTGTGTATTCGTATGTCTGTGTATATGCATGTCTGTGTATATGCATATGTCTGTGTATGCATATATCTGTGTATGCGTGTCTGTGTATATCAGTATATGTGTATGTCTGTGTATTCGTATGTCTGTGTATATGCATATGTCTGTGTGTATATGCATATGTCTATGTATGCATATATCTGTGTATGCATGTGTCTGTGTATATGCATATGTCTGTGCATGCGTATATCTGTGTATGCATGTGTCTGTGTATATGTGTGTCTGTGCATGCTTTAAATTTGATGAACATACCTCTCCAACAATTTGTATTCCATATTCACGGGCATGTTCGAAATTACTCTGTTGCATATAACGCTTCTCATCACTAATTAATATCTATATAATATATAAAGAAAGAATACAAGAATTGTAAAATTCAACACATTTGTAAGGATCTCTAGGGTACTAAAATCTGTAATAGTAAAATCTGAACTCTTTCTCGCCCACCATGAACTGATTAAGTGTCACTCAGTTGAGGAATACTCATATAAATTCATTCATTTCTACTTATTTCCGTGCTTATATCCAATTAAGGTTCAAGCACGCTGTTCTGGGTACACACCTCAGCTATCTGGGTTGTCTGTTCAGGACAGTGGGTTGGTTGTTAGTGGTAAGTGAGAGAGAAAAGAGGGTGTAGTGATCTTACACCTACCCATTGAGTTGTTAAAACTCGCTCTGGGTGGGAGCCAGTACCGGGCTGCAATCCCAGTACCTACCAGCCTTATGTCCAATGGCTTAACTACGACACAACCGAGACACGCGTAGAACATAAGATTATTTTATAGCTATAACTAAGGTTTGCACAACCATGGTTTTTGCCAGAAAGAAATTTTTGGGTTTGGCCTTACGGGATTGAGTTTTTAGAATGCTGGTGTCGAAGGCACCCATAGTCGAGAGGGGTCAGGCTGGGGTTGGAGGGGTCTGGTGGGCCTTCCCCATAAAGAAAATGAATTTAGGATCACAGCTCAGATGTGTTTTCCAACCATCTGTGATACAAATTCCTTGGTCGCCATCACCGTCGTTCAGCACACTCGAGTTGGTATAAAAAATAAAATTCTTCCACATGACGAAAATATTCGGGAAAATAGTGTCCGAGCATTATAAATAAAATTAAATGTTCCAATAAAAAATATCCTTTTATTGTTAGGCTGTGGATTTGTCTCCACTGAATCAACACATTAATCATACAGAGTCTTTACTTTTGTCAAAAGGACAACTAAAAAACCCTCAAAATTGCAAACAAATTTGGGTATGGCGCCATAGCCAAATATTTCAGCAGGATGTCATTTTACCCATTTTACACTCTGGCAGAAACCTTGACAACAGTTGACCTACTAGTCAGTTAAAGTTTGTTTTTATTTGGCAGGATGTCATTTTACAGTCTGGCAGAAACCTTGACAACAGTTGACCTACTAGTCAGTTAAAGTTTGTTTTTATTTGGCAGGATGTCATTTTACAGTCTGGCAGAAACCTTGACAACAGTTGACCTACTAGTCAGTTGAAGTTTGTTTTTATTTGTCAGGATGTCATTTTACAGTCTGGCAGAAACCTTGACAACAGTTGACCTACTAGTCAGTTAAAGTTTGTTTTTATTTGGCAGGATGTCATTTTACAGTCTGGCAGAAACCTTGACAACAGTTGATGTACTAGTCAGTTGAAGTTTGTTTTTATTTGTCAGGATGTCATTTTACAGTCTGGCAGAAACCTTGACAACAGTTGACCTACTAGTCAGTTAAAGTTTGTTTTTATTTGGCAGGATGTCATTTTACAGTCTGGCAGAAACCTTGACAACAGCTGATGTACTAGTCAGTTGAAGTTTGTTTTTATTTGTCAGGATGTCATTTTACAGTCTGGCAGAAACCTTGACAACAGTTGACCTACTAGTCAGTTAAAGTTTGTTTTTATTTGGCAGGATGTCATTTTACAATCTGGCAGAAACCTTGACAACAGTTGATGTACTAGTCAGTTAAAGTTTGTTTTTATTTGGCAGGATGTCATTTTACAGTCTGGCAGAAACCTTGACAACAGTTGATGTACTAGTCAGTTGAAGTTTGTTTTTATTTGGCAGGATGTCATTTTACACTCTGGCAGAAACCTTGACAACAGTTGACCTACTAGTCAGTTAAAGTTTGTTTTTATTTGTCAGGATGTCATTTTACACTCTGGCAGAAACCTTGACAACAGTTGACCTACTAGTCAGTTAAAGTTTGTTTTTATTTGGCAGGATGTCATTTTACAGTCTGGCAGAAACCTTGACAACAGTTGACCTACTAGTCAGTTAAAGTTTGTTTTTATTTGGCAGGATGTCATTTTACAGTCTGGCAGAAACCTTGACAACAGTTGACCTACTAGTCAGTTAAAGTTTGTTTTTATTTGGCAGGATGTCATTTTACAGTCTGGCAGAAACCTTGACAACAGTTGACCTACTAGTCAGTTAAAGTTTGTTTTTATTTGGCAGGATGTCATTTTACAGTCTGGCAGAAACCTTGACAACAGTTGACCTACTAGTCAGTTGAAGTTTGTTTTTATTTGGCAGGATGTCATTTTACAGTCTGGCAGAAACCTTGACAACAGTTGACCTACTAGTCAGTTGAAGTTTGTTTTTATTTGGCAGGATGTCATTTTACAGTCTGGCAGAAACCTTGACAACAGTTGACCTACTAGTCAGTTAAAGTTTGTTTTTATTTGGCAGGATGTCATTTTACAGTCTGGCAGAAACCTTGACAACAGTTGACCTACTAGTCAGTTAAAGTTTGTTTTTATTTGGCAGGATGTCATTTTACACTCTGGCAGAAACCTTGACAACAGTTGACCTACTAGTCAGTTAAAGTTTGTTTTTATTTGGCAGGATGTCATTTTACACTCTGGCAGAAACCTTGACAACAGTTGACCTACTAGTCAGTTAAAGTTTGTTTTTATTTGGCAGGATGTCATTTTACAGTCTGGCAGAAACCTTGACAACAGTTGACCTACTAGTCAGTTAAAGTTTGTTTTTATTTGATGACATCATAGAGCATATTGATTTATTAATCATCTGCTACTGGATGTCAAACATTTGCAGAGGCGGATCTAGGGGGCCCCCCTAAATTTTGCGATAGTTATAATTTTATTATATATTAATTTTCTTTTCTTTTGTGATCCGACTCCAAATCTCCCCCAAAGTTCCCTTGGCATTTCACCTCATGTCACTGGGGCCCCCCACTAAATGGATTTTCTGGATCTGTCACTGATTTGGTTTTGTAGTCGTGTAGTCTTCACAGGAAACCCGCTATATTTTTGCAATAGCAGGAAACATCTTTTATACATGTAGCATATGTAAATACCACAGTCATGGAATATACACATCGTGGAACACTGGTTGGGACGAGAAAGAAACCTAATCGAAGAGTCCACCGAGAGGGTTCGATCCTACGATCACAGCACCTCAGTTGAGTGCTCGACTGACTGAGTTTTGATCCTGCCCCAGACAAAAGTAGAACTCATAGTATTTTATAGCTAATTTTGCTGAAATTTTTTTTCTCTAATGACTAATGATATATATTTAAAAAGATACCTAGAAAAAACATCCAGTTTTGAGGGATTTCACTGTGTATTTTATTTAGGAAATATTTTGTTTAGGTCATTTAGTAGGTGAGCAGCTAAGTTTTAGTATATTACCATGCGATTCCACCCTCTTGATTGAGCTGCCAACATGAGGTTCAGCTTGATAGCTGCTTCATCCCAGCATAGACGACTAAAATATGGATATTCCTTCTGAAATATAAAAGTGGAAACGTGATAAAAACTATAAAAAGTTCATACCTGGAAGTGTAATAAAAACTATTATGGACAATGAACAGTAATTACTTTTGTTTTGTAAACCGGCCAAAATGTCTCTCTTTATTTTTAAGCTTAGGATTTAAATTTGGATAAAATCTTTGTTCTCCAAAGCGGATAAAATTTTAGTTAAGCTTGGTGCTTAAATAAAGAGAAATATTCTTGGCAGGTGTCTACTTAATCGATACATTACCTTGTTTCCAAAGATTATCCAGTCTTCTGTTATACCTATTGTTGGCATCTTATAGTACTTCAGCAACAACGCAAGCTTGTCTGTCAAAGTATTACTTCCAAGACCAATGATTCCAGAAATCTGTTTGTTCGGGTTTTTCTGTAACAAAGAGAAAAAGTCATACTGTAAAACAGGTGTTATTCAAGGGAATGAATGAATGAACGTTTAACGACACACCAGCATGAAAAATACATCGGCTATTGGGTGTCAAAACTATGATAAAGACAAAACTAAAGTGATGAGCAACATCAGAAGATGAAAGCAGTTGGAGGTCAAGTTCTTCTGATTTGGGTGTTCACTGACAACTGACATGAAATAGCCATCAGAAGTCACAGGACAAGTTCTTCTGATTTCGGTGTTCACTGACAACTGACATGAAATAGCCATCAGAAGTCACAGGACAAGTTCTTCTGATTTGGGTGTTCAGTGGATACTACTGACATGATATCGCCATCAGAAGTCACAGGACAATTTCTTCTGATTTGGGTGTTCACTGACAACTGACATGAACTAGCCATCAGAAGTCACAGGACATGTTCTTCTGATTTTGGTGTTCACTGACAACTGACATGAAATAGCCATCAGAAGTCACAGGACAAGTTCTTCTGATCTGGGTGTTCAGTGGATACTACTGACATGATATCGCCATCAGAAGTCACAGGACAATTTCTTCTGATTTGGGTGTTCACTGACAACTGACATGAAATAGCCATCAGAAGTCAGAGGACAAGTTCTTCTGATTTGGGTGTTCAGTGGATACTACTGACATGATATCGCCATCAGAAGTCAGAGGACAAGTTCTTCTGATTTGGGTGTTCAGTGGATACTATACTGACATGATATAGCCATCATAAGTCACAGAATAATTTCTTCTGATTTGGGTGTTCAGTGGATACTACCGACATGATATAGCCATCAGAAGTCAGAGGACAAGTTCTTCTGATTTGGGTGTTCAGTGGATACTATACTGACATGAAATAGCCATCAGAAGTCACAGGACAATTTCTTCTGATTTGGGTGTTCAGTGGATACTACCGACATGATATAGCCATCAGAAGTCAGAGGACAAGTTCTTCTGATTTGGGTGTTCAGTGGATACTACTGACATGAAATAGCCATCAGAAGTCACAGGACAATTTCTTCTGATTTGGGTCTTCAGTGGATACTACCAACATGATATAGCCATCAGAAGTCAGAGGACAAGTTCTTCTGATTTGGGTATTCAGTGGATACTACTGACATGATATAGCCATCAGAAGTCACATGACAATTTCTTCTGATTTGGGTGTTCAGTGGATACTATACTGACATGATATAGCCATCAGAAGTCAGAGGACAAGTTCTTCTGATTTGGGTGTTCAGTGGATACTATACTGACATGATATAGCCATCAGAAGTCAGAGGACAAGTTCTTCTGATTTGGGTGTTCAGTGGATACTATACTGACATGATATAGCCATCAGAAGTCAGAGGATAATTTCTTCTGATTTGGGTGTTCAGTGGATACTATACTGACATGATATAGCCATCAGAAGTTAGAGGACAAGTTGTTCTGATTTGGGTGTTCAGTGGATACTATACTGACATGATATAGTCATCAGAAGTCAGAGGACAATTTCTTCTGATTTGGGTGTTCAGTGGATACTATACTGACATGATATAGCCATCAGAAGTCAGAGGACAAGTTCTTCTGATTTGGGTGTTCAGTGGATACTATACTGACATGATATAGCCATTAGAAGATGAAAGCAGTTGAAGGACAAATTACATATTAATTGACCTTTCAACTGATGGGGGTTGGAGAAGACATAATCTTCAGAGTTAGAAGACCCCTCCCACCTGCTTCTGACTCACAAGCATGAAATGTATATATATATATATATATATATATATATATATATATATATGAGAGAGTGAGAGTGAGTGAGAGTGAGTGAGAGTGAGTAAGAGTGAGAGAGAGAGTGAGAGAGAGAGAGAGAGAGAGTGAGAGAGTGAGTGAGTGAGTGAGTGAGAGAGAGAGGCAGGCTGATATGTTCTAAAAGGTCAGGTCAGGTCCAAGGGCTTAACGTGCATATTCAGAGCAAGCTGTTATAGGCACATGTGTCACCTTATGCCGACTCCTCTGTCCAGGACAAAAAGGGGCAGTATATACGACAGCATTCTATATATACAGAAGTTCACATATGTTATTTTCGCTTCCTATTTGTTGCACAAGTTTATTTTGTGCAAGAATATGTATGTATGTTCTTTTGCAAAATACCTTCATTTAATTTAACATCATAAAAACACTTTGTTAAAACTATGATCAAAACTCCTTTTATGGATTTACTTAACGTTACGAATCTTTACTCTGCGGCAGCCTTGTGTAATGTTTCAAATACGATGTGATGTAATTTGTAAATTATATATGACGTCAGTAAATAAAAGGTGCTAACTGAAGTAAAAATAAAAAAGGAATTTCCCATTTAAAAGTTCTGGTCCTGATCGCACATATGTGTGATACAAAATAAATTTATCACACAGTAAGATTGAATAGGTATGTAATAAAAGGCTTTACTGCATGGTCATGGGACATTGGTTAGGTAGTGCAAACACAAAGTGTTATATTAAGACACTTGTTGATATAACCATTCTGGTCAAAATGGTCATGGGACATTGGTTAGGTAGTGCAAACACAAAGTGTTATATTAAGACACTTGTTGATATAACCATTCTGGTCAAAATGGTCATGGGACATTGGTTAGGTAGTGCATACACAAAGTGTTATATTAAGACACTTGTTGATATAACCCTTCTGGTCAAAATGGTCATGGGACATTGGTTAGGTAGTGCAAACACAAAGTGTTATATTAAGACACTTGTTGATATAACCCTTCTGGTCAAAATGGTCATGGGACATTGGTTAGGTAGTGCAAACACAAAGTGTTATATTAAGACACTTGTTGATATAACCATTCTGGTCAAAATGGTCATGGGACATTGGTTAGGTAGTGCATACACAAAGTGTTATATTAAGACACTTGTTGATATAACCCTTCTGGTCAAAATGGTCATGGGACATGGTTAGGTAGTGCAAACACAAAGTGTTATATTAAGACACTTGTTGATATAACCCTTCTGGTCAAAATGGTCATGGGACATTGGTTAGGTAGTGCAAACACAAAGTGTTATATTAAGACACTTGTTGATATAACCCTTCTGGTCAAAATGGTCATGGGACATTGGTTAGGTAGTGCAAACACAAAGTGTTATATTAAGACACTTGTTGATATAACCCTTCTGGTCAAAATGGTCATGGGACATTGGTTAGGTAGTGCAAACACAAAGTGTTATATTAAGACACTTGTTGATATAACCCTTCTGGTCAAAATGGTCATGGGACATTGGTTAGGTAGTGCAAACACAAAGTGTTATATTAAGACACTTGTTGATATAACCCTTCTGGTCAAAATGGTCATGGGACATTGGTTAGGTAGTGCAAACACAAAGTGTTATATTAAGACACTTGTTGATATAACCCTTCTGGTCAAAATGGTCATGGGACATTGGTTAGGTAGTGCAAACACAAAGTGTTATATTAAGACACTTGTTGATATAACCCTTCTGGTCAAAATGGTCATGGGACATTGGTTAGGTAGTGCAAACACAAAGTGTTATATTAAGACACTTGTTGATATAACCCTTCTGGTCAAAATGCCCTCAAAAAATCTCCATCAATCGAGACTAAACTGCCTTGTCCACTAATTTGCTAAATTTGAGGCCTGCTAAATTATGTCACTATTCAAGAGTTACATGTAGCTTTTGGTCCTTTTTCCTATTCACCAAAAAGTAATTTTGAAGCAGGATTTTCAACTCTTTTTTTTATAAAAACTGAAATAGCCAAGCTTTATTGGATATGAAAACATATACAATGTCATATCCTGATATTCGACTACAACTTGGCACAACACTTGATCTGGTTTTAACTTCATTTTATTATAAAATTAACTTTTAACTGTCTTTATAATGTTACGCATTCTAGAATTTGCTTTGAGATAGAAAGGGCACTATGTTTTGACAGCAGACATATTGTACCTCTGTAAGAGCAAGGGGGGGGGGGGGGGAAACAAGCTCAAGGACATTCATAATGTCATATTATGCATTTGAAGTGATGACATCGACATACAATACCTCGCTATATTTAATCATTTTTTCAAACTCTCTTGTGGTGTGAAAGACATCATCCTTGTTATTGAAGTCTTTGACAATCAGTGTCCGGTCTGAAACCAGAGAGAGAAAATATCATATTTACTTAATTTTATTAACAGAGACTCGCGTTTACATTTCATTTATTTTCGTGCTTTTATCCAATTAAGGTTCAAGCTATCTGGGCTGTTTGTCCAGGACTGGAGGTTCAGGGCTTCTAGATATGGTAGCCCCACTCCCACAATGTTGGGCTAGTAAATAACTACTATTACCATGCCCGACGGCTAGTTGATTGTTTTTGGGACAAATATTGCAGTTTTGTCTATTTTGTAAATATGAATATCCTGTCCCTACTCCCCAATATTAAGTGCTTTTAAGCTCTATCTCCCTCTTTAGGTGACATATCTGATTACTTTTACTTAGTAAAATTGTATTAACTTAAAGTAAAGTAGGGCTAATGAATTTTTAATGGTGGTTATTAAATTTGTTAAATCACTGATCCCATGGCTAGTGGATTTTATAAAAATTCTAGAAGACCTGGGAGGTTAGTTGTTAGTTTGTTAGTGATTAGTGAGAGAGAAGAGGGTGTAGTGGCCTTACACCTAATCATTGAGTTTCTAAAACTTGCTCTGGGTGGGAACCGGTACTGGGCTGTGAAGCCTGTACCTACCAGCCTTATGTCCGATGGCTTAACCACGACACCGGTCTCGGGTTTAAACATTCATTCAGGTCATATAATTTGTAATTCCTCATAGCTCGTTAGTTATCTAAATATAACAGGATACTGAACATACTTACACTTCACAGCAGGGCACAATATTTCATATGAGCAGTTGTTCAGTTTGCCAGTTAGTTAAAATCATGCTAAACACCAATTGGTTATGTGGTGAATCATAAAATGTTCTAACATTAGAATTATCGTATATGGAAATACTGTATGTTCACAAATAAATCTACCGCGAAAATTGTGAACATGTTGATATAGCATTTGCAAATTCAATTACGCACTGACTTATTTTCTAAATTACATGTAGCTGTGAATAATGCTCATAGATACAAAAAATCAGAATGTATGTAAAGGATATCACATTTTGGAAACGATCTCTTCAAATTAATGCACCAAATCTTATTGGAGTACACCCATTTGAAACAAAAATGAATTATCACAAAGTTGTCCCCAACATTTAAAAAGTTACACACATTTACAAACAATAGGCTCTCCCCCTTCAAATGCAATGTAATAGTCTGCCATGAAATAATCACAGTCAAACAGCAGACACATAGTTCTGCAGATACATTTCTGGACTCTCGTCAACCAATCGAAAGATAACCGTAATCTAGCTGCATGTGGCCGTACAGGGCTTTAGATCTCACTACTTTGGGCACAACGGGGACTAATGTCCTTTTAGAGCGCAGGAAGGTTGTTTTAGTTCAGTACTGTCACTGACAGCTGGTGGAGAGTGGTCAATATTCAGAAATGATTTCAAGTTATTTGATCTAATTAGACTTAACATTTCAGTCGTTTTGAGGTGAAATGTTTTTAGGTCAGCATGTTTGTACCAGTACTTAATTTGGGGCATGATTATTTTGGGCGTATGTATTTTGGGTACAACGTTTACCACCTCGACTTTCTGCAATCTAAAGCTCTGCCATATTGTTAAAGCCATGATCATTAAAAAACATACAAAAGTAATTACATGTAAAATATAAAACTTACTTTTCAAAACGCCAGGATATTTATTATTACTAATAGCTTTCAGAGCTCTCTCAATAAACATCTGCTCCATCGTACCCATAGATGGTTTCATCCAAATACTCTCAAAATTACTATAGTGTGCAAGATAAATGTCACCTGTAAAACAATTGATACAATCATCTTAAAAAAAGAGGTCAAAATAATATGATTACAATAATACCTAAGGGTGGAACGTAGTCCAGTTGTAAAGTGCTTGCTTGATGTGCAGCTGGTGGCTCTAGGATCAACAATAATACTCCCCATCAGTGTATGGCCCGATTGGGTTATGGTGTTATAGATGTGATTACAATAATACCTAAGGGTGGAACGTAGTCCAGTTGTAAAGTGCTTGCTTGATGTGCAGTTGGTCTAGGATCGATCCCCATCAGTGGGCCCATTGGGTTATGTGTGATTACAATAATACCTAAGGGTGGAACGTAGTCCAGTGGTAAAGTGCTTGCTTGATGTGCAGTTGGTCTAGGATCGATCCCCATCAGTGGGCCCATTGGGTTATGTGTGATTACAATAATACCTAAGGGTGGAACGTAGTCCAGTGGTAAAGTGCTTGCTTGATGTGCAGTTGGTCTAGGATCGATCCCCATCAGTGGGCCCATTGGGTTATGTGTGATTACAATAATACCTAAGGGTGGAACGTAGTCCAGTGGTAAAGTGCTTGCTTGATGTGCAGTTGGTCTAGGATCGATCCCCATCAGTGGGCCCATTGGGTTATGTGTGATTACAATAATACCTAAGGGTGGAACGTAGTCCAGTGGTAAAGTGCTTGCTTGATGTGCAGTTGGTCTAGGATCGATCCCCATCAGTGGGCCCATTGGGTTATGTGTGATTACAATAATACCTAAGGGTGGAACGTAGTCCAGTGGTAAAGTGCTTGCTTGAGTGGTAAAGTGCTTGCTTGATGTGCAGTTGGTCTAGGATCGATCCCCATCAGTGGGCCCATTGGGTTATGTGTGATTACAATAATACCTAAGGGTGGAACGTAGTCCAGTGGTAAAGTGCTTGCTTGATGTGCAGTTGGTCTAGGATCGATCCCCGTATCAGTGGTGCCCATTGGATCGATCCCCATCATGGGCCCATTGAGTTATGTGTGATTACAATAATACCTAAGGGTGGAACGTAGTCCAGTGGTAAAGTGCTTGCTTGATGTGCAGTTGGTCTAGGATCGATCCCCATCAGTGGGCCCATTGAGTTATGTGTGATTACAATAATACCTGAGGGTGGAACGTAGTCCAGTTGTAAAGTGCTTGCTTGATGTGCAGTAGGTCTAGGATCGATCCCCATCAGTGGGCCCATTGGGTTATTTCTTATTGTAGTCAGTGCACCATGACTGGTATTTCAAAAAAACCTGGTATGTGCTATCCTGTCTGTTGGATAGTGCATATAAAAGATCCCATACTACTCATGGAAAAAAAAAAAATTCCTCTTAAAGACTGTCAAAATTACTAAATGGTTGACATCCAATAGCTGATGATTAATAAATAAATGAGTTATATGATTACAAATAATACCTGTCACTCTAAACTTGCGAGTTCTTTTCGATCTGATCACGGAACCATTACTGATCGTGGCTTCGAAATAAAGTTGAACTGCTTCAATAGGTTCACATATGGAGCCAAAGAAACTGCCAAAGCCCTTTGACATATTTATCTGAGCATCTCTGGAGAGGCAGGCAGAATCAGGAAAGGTCTTTGCTGTTACAGTCTGATGAACATAAAACAAAAATCACTGAATATAAGACTTTATCATATGTGTGGGCAGCATTTAGCTCAGTTGGTCGAGTGCTCGCTTAAGGTGCTTAAATCGTTTTGCAGGATCAAACCACCTTGGTGGATCAATTCAACTGATTGTTTTTCTTTCTCCTTCCAACCAGCGCACCACAACTGGTCAAAGACTGGTATGTTCTTTCCTATCTGTGAGAAAGTGCATATAAAAAATACCTTGCTGCATTAGAACTAATGTAGTGGGTTTCCTCTGATGACTACATGCACCACAACTGGTCGAAGGCCGTGGTATGTGCTTTCCTATCTGTGAAAAAGTGCATATAAAAGATCCCAAAGCTGCATTAAGACTAATGTAATGGGTTTTCTTTGATGACTATGTGTCCAAATTACCAAATGTTTGACATCCAATAGCTGATGATTAATTAATCAATGCACTCTAGTGGTGTCGTCAAACAAAACAAACTTCTTCCATCAAATGTCGTCAAGTGTGATAGAAAAGGTATATGCCGCATATGATGGAGTCTTTTTCTTTCATCAATTCAATAGATAAACTATTATTTTACACAAACAGACAAAGATGGGTGAAAATGTAACTTCTTTATTTGACCATTTTATCATAAACTACACTATCATATTTGCCATGTCTATTTTATGTGTTAATATAATTTAACACTACAAATTAACGAGATAGCTTTTATAATGAAGGTTCTAATAACAAAATGTTAACCTATAACTGTTGTTTGATGGCCTCAGATCACCACCTCAAATTAATATCATGTCATACATGTATATTACCAATGACGTATCACTCTCTATGTTAAACGCAATGACGTCATAGCCTATGAAAGATAGATTTATTCCATATGGGCTGACATCATGGAATGGATCTGTCTTGCATTGCTAAGGATGGGAGAAAGGAAAATTTTGAAGTACATGTAGATACATATACATATACGGAAACATTATAGTAAGAGAACAGCCATTTAAAATTTGTTAAAGTACATGAAATGCAGTGTTCAATTAAATCAAAAATTCAAACCCATAACCCTCTAGTAGCTACGGGCAACTTATGATCTGTTGTGGTTTTATTATGTACCCTCAAATTATTTTCTGGCAGAAAGCTACCCAAACATCCCTAACCAATATTCATTCATTCAATCATTTATACTTATTTTCGTGCTTATATCCAATTAAAGTTCAAGCACACTGTCCTGGGCACACACAGTTATCTGGGCTGTCTTGTCAGGAAAGAGGGTTAATTGTTAGTTGTTAGCGGTTAGTGAGAGATAAGTCGGTGTGGTGGCCTTACACTTAATGTTATAACTCGCTCTGGGTGGGAGCCGGTACCTGGCTGCGAACCCAGGTCAGTCAGGTCAGGTCAGGTCATAGGGTTTAATGTGCACATTCAGAGCCAGCTGTCGTAGGGCACGTCTGTCATGGGTGCAGGTGTCAACTTATGCCAGCTTGTCCACCCAATACCTACCAGCCTCATGTACAATGGCTTCACCACGACACCACCGAGGCTGGTCCCAAACTGACAATCAGAGTATAACAGATCTATGAGAAAGTGTGAGTGGTCAGCCACGACTTGATGAAGATTTGGGGGTGGAGTTTAGCTCAGTCAGTTCAATGGTCGCTTGAGGTGCTTGCGTCACAGGATCGAACCACCTCGGTGGATCAATTCAACTGGTTGGGTTTTTTCTCGTTCCAACCAATGCACCACAACTGGTCATATTAAGGTCGTGGTATGTGCTTTCTTGTCTGTGGGAAAGTGCATATAAAAAGATCCCTTGCTGCATTAGGAAAAATGTAGCAGCTTTCCTCTGATGACAAGTCAGAATTACCAAATGTTTGACAACCAACAGCCGATGATTAATTAATCAATGTGCTCCAGTGGCGTTATTAAACAAAACAAACTTTAAATTTTTAATGAAGACTTCACCAAAAGTTACAATTAATATAATATACTACAAAGTAGATGCAGCAGCAGATAAAAAAACCACATACCCAAAAACAAAAACATACATTCAGGCTTTCTGCCAAAAAATAATTTGAAAGTATATGTAATAAAAACAAAACAGACCATAAGTTCCCCATCATGTTCTATAGGTGGTTATGTGTCTGAAATCTTTCTCGTTCCAGCCAATGCACCATGACTGGTATATCAAAGGCCGTGGTATGTGCTATCCTTTCTGTGGGATGGTGCATATAATAGAACCCTTGCTACTAATGGAAAAATGTAGTGCGTTTCCTCTCTGAGACTGTATGTCAAAATAACCAAATGCTTGACATCCAACAGCCGATGATTAATAAATCAATGTGTTCTAGTGGTGTCGTTAAACAAAACAAGTGTTGTGTCTGAAATTAGGGCTCAAATTTAGCAGCGGCCATGCGGCAAATTCCTACAGTGCCCTAGTCATATGTTCTAATGCCCTGAAATGTAAACACATTCTTACGGCCAAACTGGCAATTTAATGCCTTATTTTACATGTTAGTAATTGGTCATCATACACAAACACAACTCATGAAAGTCGTTTTATTACAACATAAATGAAACTGTTCACACTTATTTATTTTGAATAGCTGGGTGCTGTTGTTTTATATTATTATTAATACACGGCTGCCTTGTTGTCCTGTATTTTGGCCATATATAATGCCATACAAAATCTCCATCAGTCTAAGCCAAATGGCCTTGCCCTCTTATCTACCAACCGGCCTCGGTGGCGTCGTGGCAGGCCATCGGTCTACAAGCTGGCAGGTACTGGGTTCGGATCCCAGTCGAGGCATGGGATTTTTAATCCAGATACCGACTCCAAACCCTGAGTGAGTGCTCCGCAAGGCTCAATGGGTAGGTGTAAACCACTTGCACTGACCAGTGATCCATAACTGGTTCAACAAAGGCCATGGTTTGTGCTATCCTGCCTGTGGGAAGCGCAAATAAAAGATCCCTTGCTGCCAATCGGAAGAGTAGCCCATGTAGTGGCGACAGCGGGTTTCCTCTCAAAATCTGTGTGGTCCTTAACCATATGTCTGACGCCATATAACCGTAAATAAAATGTGTTGAGTGCGTCGTTAAATAAAACATTTCTTTCTTTCTTTCTTTCTTATCTACCAAATTTGAGGCCTGTGAAATGTTTCAATATTGGACGTTGCATTTCATGTGTTTTGACAAATTTTAAATGGCAGTTCAAGGGTTCGATCTCAGCAGTCACCCCAGGCAACTGAAAATACCAACAGGCAAGTCAAACCTCTGTCCCAGGTTACCTGCCAGAGGACAAAATAATTTATTGACAATCACTGAATGTTCAGATTTATATTCATCATAGTGATGTGCGGATAACTGTGGAATCAGTTTGATTTTGGTTACAGGAAAGAAAAGCAAAACAAATCTGTAACTGTGGCAGAGTTTGGAAAACCCTGTTTGTCTGTGAACATAATGCCTATTTTACCACATCCACATGATATTTTCTTATGCCCGTATGTCTTCTGCAAAAGTCGTTCATGTTTATTATTTGTTTGAACTATAATTTGTACCCATGCACAGGCCTACTTTATTATTTGTACCCGTAAGATATTTCGAGTGGGTTTTTCAATATTAGCTATTTTCGTTAATTTCCGAGACAAAAGATAGATTCACTGTTAACACTGCGATCAGAAAATATTTGTTTGTATCAAAATAGAATTAAGATAAATTGTTTGTTAAAGTTAATCCAGATTACAAACGAACACAATTATCATGTCGGCCGTCCTTATTGTATTATGTGACATTACTCAAGTACTTCTGATATTGACCCATTTGAAATAACTCGGTCGTTTGATTCTTACTTACACTTCGGCCGAGGTGTGCAAAATAAAACCATGATGACAAATAGTTTATTTTATATATGAAATTTTTTTCTTCACAGAATTGGAGGGCAAGAACCTCGGGTTAGTAATAATATCTCACAGGCGTTAGAAGGTGCCAAAAAGGGGAGGGGGGGGGGCGCGCACACACACACACATATAAATAAATATATGTATAAATATATATATATATTTTTTAATCGCTGCAGTGTATCTGTAGGCTAATGTATTTAGATATATGGGGGAAAAAAAAAAAAATGTGAGGGAAAGAATCTGCATGGCTAACTATGTTTTAAGTGAATGGTATTTTATTTTATTGACCGACACAAAAAATAATATTGTTCTATGTCTAAAATAATGTTTTCTCATAGTATGTGTTGTTTGGATAATGATAAATGTATTTACTTTACAATTTGAAACAAATTAAGTCAAACAAGTGAAAACCCCCAAGGGCAAGTGAAAGTGCTGTCAACACAAAAAAAATTCTTATTAGCGAACACCGAGTTCTCTTACTATCATCTATATAAGAATTGTAAAATATACACATTAATTTCCAAAATTTTAAGGTACATAATTTTATCCTTTCTACCCTCTGGCAGAAACCCTGACATTTGTTTTTTCAATTCCCTGTCATTGTTTTTACCTTAACTTACCAATGCTGAATCTTTGCCAAAAAAGATTCTTTTCCCATTATCATCTTTTATTTCCACTACAACCTTCAAAGACAGAGGGATGTTAGCTCCAATTTCCGTAAAACCTGTTGACGACACTGATAGCATTGATGCACTTTGACCTAAAATAATAGACAGAAAGTGTGAAAGAATAAATATGATAAGTAGAATAAAGTTTTTAATCTGAATTAGATATACTATCATAACTTCCCAAAATGCTCATCTGAAAAACACATTTTTAAGTATATACCATCAATAAATTAAAGTCACTAGGCCTAATAAATCAATGTGCTCTAGTGGTGTCGTTAAACAAAACAAACTTTAAACTGTCGAACGGTTGTATAGTTTATGTGTGCCAGCCATAAAATTATGATTCTTTTGTGAAAGGGGAACAGATAGTTATTGTGTCTAGCTCCATCTGCCCTGTTGTGGGAGGTTACAGTACAAACAGTACACTGTGCACACTTGTGAAAATGTTCATAAGAAATGTATTTTACCTGTGACACTAAATTGTCGAGAAAAAACAATGGGATCTGTTACTTGTTTTCCACCATCACCAACAAAATCCTGGAATATTCCATAAGCATTTTGATGTCGATACCACCAATGTCCTATTCTGACAAGAGTGGCATTGAATTTCAAACCAGTATGAATGGTGTTAATATGGATATTTGAGAAAGTCACTATTCCTGCTGTGGCTCTTTTCATAACCACAAAGTCTTTATACTTAGAACTTTGTCTAACTCTTGGACCACTCATCCATACCTGGAAATGAATAGAATGGTTTTGAACAAAATTAAGCAGAAACAAAAAAACAAAAAAGCCCCAAAAAAAGCAACCAGTATTACATGAAATTTAAATATTTTGCTGACAAATGCATCAGAGAAAACCCTCTACATTTTTCCATTTGGGGCAAGGGATCTTTTATAAATTATATGCACTATCCCACAGACAGGATATCACATACCACAGCCTTTGATATGCCAGGCTGTGGTATGTGCATATAAAAGATCCCTAGCTACTAATGGAAAAACGTAGCGGGTTTTCTTTCTAAGACTTTATGTAAAAATTACCAAATGTGTGACATCCAATAGCTGGTGATTCATAAATCAGTGTGCTCTAGTGGTAATGTTAAACAAAACAAACTTTAACTTTCATTGCCCCATAAAGATCTTCTTAATTTGCCTGTTGTGTCCCATGTTTTCTAGGCGTTCTAATGGGACGGACTACATGTATAGTCATTATGATTTGGCAACACACAAATGACATCACATACATGTAGTTAGAATTTTAAAAGTTTGAGTTTACCCCTCTCTGTTTTTGTTTTTAAATGTTGTAATAAACTGTTATTTTCAACAGAATGAACAGAATTATGTTTTTTGAAAACTATCTGTGAATGTGAATAAAATACAGTTTTTGCAATACTCAAAACAGTGTGTGAAGTGCATTACATGTACATTATTTCTATATAAGCATGTGTGTGTATAGATATCAAAAACAAAAGGCTTGTAGAGAAAAAGTAGCGTATGTACAAAATAGAATAACAAACTCATTACAAATTATTATCAAATTTATGTTGAAATAAAAATTTGATAATATAGTGCAAGGGATCTTTATATGCACCATCACAGACAGGATAGCACATACCACAACCTTTGATATACTAGTTGTGGTGCACTGGCTGGAGTGATAGCACATACCATGACCTTTGATATACTAGTCAGGTGCAATGGCTGGAGTGAAAACAGCACAATCGGCCCACAAACTGGGATTGATCCCAGACCAACCGCAAATCAAGTGAGCTCTTTACCACTGGGCTATGTCCCTCCCCTTTTTTCAGCAAAGAGTTAGATAACTCACATAAATGATCAACATGGAATTAAAAAGTCAGATTTCTATCATTGGAAGACTCTCATGTTGGAATAAGGCCTTACTAATCATAATTTTAACATTCTGCAACATACATGTATCACCTGTTTGCAAAATTTGTACTTAAGATAATTGTACAAATTCTGGAACATCACCTGTTTACAGAATTCCTACTTAAGATAATTTTACAAATTCTGGAACATCACCTGTTTACAGAATTCCTACTTAAGATAATTTTACAAATTCTGGAACATCACCTGTTTGAAGAATTCCTACTTAAGATAATTTTACAAATTCTGGAACATCACCTGTTTGAAGAATTCCTACTTAAGATAATTTTACAAATTCTAGAACATCACCTGTTTGCTGGATTCCCAAGATACTCTGAGATTAACCTGTGCTGTGGAATCGAGACCGGTGGTCACAATGTTTTTGTTGATATCCAGTATTTGAAGTGAAACATCAAATGGACTGTTTGCTACAACTGTGGTGGGAAAATCTTTTGAAAAGGTTATGGTCCACGCAGGAGCTGTAATAACAATAATAATGATAATGATAATAATAACAAGCATTAATTTCTGAGAATACTGATAAAGCAATACATGTCCCCTACCATGCAGGCCCAACACATTTTCGTATCTCCTAAATTCGAAGGCCTGTAAAAAGTCTGGTTAAATCATCATAAAAGTCAAACTTGATCTGTAACAGTACATAATAAAGCTATACACATGGTTCATACAGGCAAGGACCCATAAAATTCAAGCACTTTTCAAGGACCTACCTTATGTTTTCAAGGACCATAAATACAAACCTTAACCAGCCTTTTCAAACAATGTTTTTTAATAGACTTGAATAACTGAGCTATGCTGAAGCTTGCAGTATCCACTTTGTTTTTTCTGTTTTTCGCTGTTTTCATGCGATTTAATAGCCCGAGTACTCTGACTGTAAGAGAGCTAGAAGGACATTTGGACATAAATACGCTCTCATTACAGTCAGAGACCAAGCTATGTATTTTTTTGGCAATTCCCGACAACCAAAAAGTTGGTAAAGATTTCCACTCTAATATCACAACAATCCTATGTTTGACATTAAATACTTTTACATCGATCATTTTCGAGTTAATTGATTTTACAAAATCCACATATTAATCACTAATACACACACTACAGAAAGAAACCCGACAGCACCCACATTCAGATAAGCTTCGGCAAACTCCGGACAGCAGAATTCTAAGTTCGCCGACCTATATCGTGACGTTGCGTCACATGATCGCCCACTCAGCCATTCCGTCTACTAGGCGGAATCGCCCAGTGGGCGATCACATGATCTACGTCACGAAATAGGTCACCGAGCTTTGTAATTCTTGCGACGGAGTGTCACGAAGCGTAGCTGAATCTGAGTGCTGTCGGATTTCTTTCTGTACTGTGTGTATTAGTGATTAATATGTGGATTTTTTTTAATCAATTAACTCGAAAATGATCGATGTAAAAGTATTTAACGTCAAACATAGGATTGTTGTGATATTAGAGCGGAAATCTTTGCCAACTTTTTGGTTGTCGGGAATTGCCAAAAAATACATAGCTTGGTCTCTGACTATAATGAGAGCATATTTATGTCCAAATGTCCGTCTAGCTCTCTCTGATCCACGCATATTTTCGACACCATGTTTTGTTAAAAACACACTTTCCACTAGGCATGTTTAAATTTGAACATGTGCTTGCAAAAACTTCAAAATCTAAGTGATTCAATGCCATCTCGCCTGACTATTGTTTGCAGTTCTCAAAACGAGGCTATTACGCTCGTCAATAATCGGTAAATCTCGGCTGAGGCATTCGGAACATAGCATTTGTCCCGGAATGGGCCGAGTACATTCGGGTCGCGGAACGTCGCGAGTGATGGAATGAAAGTGCGAACACGGAAGTAAAAATGCTAAATTTCTTTCGAGATTGTTGCATAATTTCTGGTTAAAATGACGCGCTAGTCGCACTGACATGAAATTTAAGCACTTTTCAAGCACTTTTGCACTTTGCAAGGACTTTCCAAGCACTTTTTCCCAAAAAGGTGAAAATAACTCCTAAATTCAAGCACTTTTCAAGACCGTGCGAACCATGATACACAAAATTTCAGCTCAATATCTTGAGACACTGCAAAAAACTAAAAGTCTGAAAAACAAATTTTCATATCTCCTAAATTCAAGAGTCCTAAGTCAAAAATGGCTATATCACCACGGAAGTCAAACTTGATCTATAACAGATCATGTTAAAGCTATATACAAAATGTTAGCTCAATATCTTGAGACATTGCAAAAAAAAAACTAAGTCTGAAAAACAAATTTTCTTATCTCCTACATTCAAGGGTCATAACTCTGTCAAAAATGGGTAAATAACCACGAAAGTCAACCTTGATCTATAACAGCTATACACTAAACTTCAGCTCAATATCTCAAGGCAAAAAGCATCTGAAAAACTATTGGTGGGACAGATGGATGGTTGGACAGACAGACAGACAGACAGACAGACAGACAGAAGGATGCAGATGAAACCTATAGTCCCCTCCAGTTGGACCGGTAGGGGACTAACAAGCATTCTGAGAGTATATACTGCTAAAGAAATACATGTCACCTAGCGTGCCCAACACATTTTTGTATCTCCTACATTCAAGGGCCATAATTCTGTGAAAAATTGTAAATTGCCATGAAAGTCAAACTTGTTCCGTAACAGTACATGATAAAACTATACACAAAATTTCTACTCAATATCTTAAAGTATAGTAAAAAACAAAGAGATGAAAAGACAATTTCATATCTCCTAAATTCAAGGGCCATAATTCTGTCAAAAAAATGGGTAAATCACCATGCAAGTCAAACCTAATCCGTAACAGTACATGATAAAGCTATACACAAAATTTCAGCTCAATATCTCAAAGCATTGTGGAAAAAACCCAGTCGGAAACTATACGTGGGACAGACAGATGGACAAACAGACAGAAGGACAAACAGACAGAAGGACTAATAAGATAAAACCTATAGGCTCCTACAGCTGGACTGGTAGGGGACTAACAAACAATAACGATATAGATTGAATGTTACAACAAAATAAACTGTGCTTATAAAATGTTTAGGAAAGGAAATGTTTATTTTTTATTTAACGACGGCCTCAACACATTTTATTTACAGTTATATGGCGTCAGACATATGGTTAAGGACCACACATATATTGAGAGAGGAAACCCGCTGTCGCCACTTCATGGACTACTCTTTTTCGATTAGCAGCAAGGGATCTTTTATATGCACCATCCCACAGACAGGGTAGCACATACCACAGCCTTTGATACACCAGTCGTGGTGCACTGGCTGGAACGAGAAATAGCCCAATAGGCCCACCGACAGGGATCATTGTAGGACAGACAGATGGACAGACAGACAGAAGGACTGAGATAAAACGTATAATCTCCTCCAGATGGACCAGTAGGCGACTAATAAATAATAACAATATATATTGAATCTTACAACAAAATAAACCGTGCTTATAAAACGTTGAGTTTAGACTCAATCTTTAATGATGTCACACGCATACAATTTGAATGGCTTTGTCATGACATTGGTGTCTCAGACTCTATGTCTAAACACTAAATATTGTATAAACACCAGGCCAGAAGAGATTGGTGAAGTGAACATTTTACGGATACATTTTGTAATGTTTTGTCATGTTCCGCGTTCATTTGGAAAAGGTTAAAAATTTTACACTTGGTTCTAATCGTAATGTTTTTTTTATCAAATAATACTAGTTCTGTTAATATGTTTTAAGCAAAACAATTGAATATTTTCATTAAAAACATGATATAATTAAGTAAAGAATAATTAATGTGTCAGTTATGTTAAAATGAATGTAATAATGAATAATACTAGACACAGCCCGTGCCCAAGTACCCGAGTACCCATGGAGACCCCATCCTTAGCTAGCACCATTTTAGGAGACTGGTCTTCAACATGCCGTGATTTTATTCATGACAAAGACTAACGTCGAAACCATAACATATTCACTTTCAATTCATATTAAAAGACTGGCAATTTGTCAAAAAACAACTTAATTAAATACTCTGTTTTACTTACTTTCAACGAGCACAGGATTTGTGGCTTTTTCCACAGTGGTGGAGGTAGGCAAGGTAACTGTGATCTTGAACACACGTTTTTTAGCTGGGTGGTTATGGCTACTGCGGTGATAGTGAAATAAACCCTCCAATGACAGATGGCCATTTGTTACTATCAGATTTTTCTTCAATGTGGTTGGGTTGTTTTTGTCACCACAATAAAACCTGAAAATAATTTCAGTTATTTAAGGATTATCTGTTATTTCTTTTACGTTCATCGGGGTATGAAAAAAAAAAAAATCATCCGCAAACTGAATCGACGAAGCCATTCTCACATAAGTTTGCAGATACATTTTTTTTTTCATACCCAGATGAACGTAAAAGAAATAACAGACAATACTTATAATTAAATTTGAAACATACTTACTAATAATAACATTAAAAGTTCATATTTATTTTGAATTATTTACGAATTACCAATATAAAATGACGTCATCAGGTATGATGTTCCTTGATGACGTAACTTTTACATTCATCAGGAAATAAACAAACTCCCGTTGCTACAGCTGGACCAATGGGATGACGTTATATTGTAATGAATGCAATGGAAATTCAATTATAACATTGTGTAATATGTAATATGGTGCATGTGACATAAAATTAACACTATATAGTGATAATTTAGTTCGTGTATCAGTTATGCAATTTCCAATCTATATGAAAAACAAATTAGTTACCTAAGAAAGGGCACCATTAAAATCTCAAAATAAAGTACCCATCGGTATTTAAGCAAATTTATGTACTCCCTTTATACCTTTTTTCTTACACACCTGTTGGTGAAAACGTCATTTAATTGTTATTTATGATAACACATATTTACAAAATGTATAACACATAAAAGTGTGATAACAATTTAAAGACATATGATTGGCTGCTCCTTGGTGATGGTCATGCATGTCGCCAATGCCTTACCAATCCAATAAAAAATAAAACAAGATTGAAATTGGGTGCTCTGTGACGTATAAGTTAACAGTAAGCAAGGACCGTAAATAGCTTTTGGTTGGAAAAGTCGTTTAAATTAATTTTGTACTTGTTTTTTGAGGATTTCTAAGAAATAGAATGCTACATTCGTGTCAGTTAGATACTACTTATCTTACAACTTGCTTAAAAATGAATCCAACTCACTTTTGCTCATTAAACACGTTTTAAAACAACTCGTCTTAAGACAAATGGAATCTAGCAGCCACTCATGTACATGTAATATTCTCTATATAATTTGCAAATGAAGTTTGTTGTGTTTAACAACACCACTAGAGCACAATGATTTATTAACCATTGGCTGTTGGATGTCAAACATTGATAATTCTGACATAGTCTGAGTGGAAACCCATTACATTTTTCCATTGGTAGCAAGGGATCTTTTATATGCACTATCCCACAGACAGTATAGCACATACCACAGCCTTTGATATACCAGTCGTGGTTCACCAGCTGGAACGAAAAATAGCCTAATGGGCTCCGGAGAAGGGATCAATCCTAAACTGTCTACACATCAAGCGATCGTTTTACCACTGAGCTACGTCCTGCCCCATATGCAAATGAATGAAGGTTATTATAGTTGATAACTGCCAGCAGTGTTGTCCTATGCATAACTGTTAAAGTCAACTGTGTAGTGAGACCTTAATCTGTAACAGTGTATTATAAAGGTATACACAAAATCTCAGCACAATATCTTGAGACATTGTAAACAAAATTGTCCAGAAAACTATATGTGGGACAAATGGATGGATGAACAGACAGGATGGAGACGAAACCAATAGATGCATCGGAAGGATAGCAATAACTGTTGTCTTGAATACATTATTCCCTTTGGTGAGCACATGGCAGGAAACAAAATGTTCTGGTGTTTGCAATGAATACTTTTGATAGAACTTGTGGAAATTTTCAGATATGTTCAAAGTTTTATATTTACAAGGCTGCCCATTTATCCTCAAAACCCATACAAATGTTTGGCTATATACAATACTGCATGACCATGTTTCTTTCCAAAAAATCTTCTCACCTTAAATCAGACCCTCGGATGTGTTTCCCTTGACATAACATGCCTCCATTTTCCTTCCACTGGTCAACACTTCCTTTAACCTTTCTGTACACGTCAACATCAACTGATTCTACAGTAAAAGGTGCTCTTGCTAAGTCATCATGTTTTTGTACAGTGATGCGAGCACCATGGAGTTGCAAGCTGGCATAAATAGGTTTAATAGTTATCTGATTTAGTGGAACACTGTACACTTTTTTGGAATCCTCTGGAATTATTGCTGGTGGAGAGAGCTTTAAGTCAAAAACAAGGGTGACCTCATCCCATGATTTCTCTGAAATAAAGTAAAATAAAATTACCATTAAGTAGATTGCGCAAGCATCGATCGAATGCCCTGTGCTATTCATGTATCCATTGTTAGAGTAGCCATCGGTAAACTGTGCAAGCTAACGGTGGATCCATTGATGATGCACCATGATCGATGGATGCGCGATTTACCAATGTCTGCACTAAAAAAAAAGATCCATTGATGGTGCAGCATGATCGATTTATCGGTCTACACTAACAAAAGATTCATGATCAATGGATGCATGATTTACTGATGTCTATACTAACAAAAGATCCATTGATGGGGCAGAATGATCAATTTACCAATGTCTACACTAACAAAAGATCCATTGATGGCACATCATGATCGATGGATGGACAATATACCGATGTCTACACAAACAAAAGATCCATTGATGGCGCATCATGATCGATGGATGGACAATTTATCAATGTCTACACAAAAAAAGATCCATCGAAGGCGCACCATGATCAATGGATGGACAATTTACCGATGTCTACACAAACAAAAGATCCATTGATGGCGCACCATGATCGATGGATGCGCGATTTACCGATGTCTACACTAATAAAAGATCCATTGACGGCACAGCATGATCGATTTACCGATGTCTACACTAACAAAAGATCTATTGATGGCACAGCATGATTGATTTACCGATGTCTACACTAACAAAAGATATATTGATGGCACAGCATGATCGATTTACCGATGTCTACACAAACAAAAGATCCATTGATAGCGCACCATGATCGATGGATGCGCGATTTACCGATGTCTACACTAACAAAAGATCCATTGACGGCACAGTATGATCAATTTACCGATGTCTACACTAACAAAAGATCTATTGATGGCACAGCATGATCGATTTACCGATGTCTACACTAACAAAAGATCCATTGATGGTGCAGAATGATTGATTTACCGATGTCTACACTAACAAAAGATCCATTGATGGTGCACCATGATCGATTTACCGATGTCTACACTAACAAAAAATCCATTGATGGTGCAGAATGATTGATTTACCAATGTCTACACTAACAAAAGATCCACTGATGGCACAGAATTATTAATTTACTGATGTCTACACTAACAAAAGATCCATTGACGGCACAGCATGAATGATTTACTGATGTCTACACTAACAAAAGATCCATTGATGGCACAGCATGATTGATTTACTGATGTCTACACTAACAAAAGATCCATTGATGGTGCACCATGATCGATTTACTGATGTCTACACTAACAAAAGATCCATTGATGGTGCACCATGATCGATTTACTGATGTCTACACTAACAAAAGATCCATTGATGGTGCAGAATGATTGATTTACCAATGTCTACACAACCAAAAGATCCATTGATGGCACAGCATGATTGATTTACTGATGTCTACACTAACAAAAGATCCATTGACGGCACAGCATGATTGATTTACTGATGTCTACACTAACAAAAGATCCATTGATGGCACACAATGACTGATTTACTGATGTCTACACTAACAAAAGATCCATTGATGGCACAGCATGATCGATTTACTGATGTCTACACTAACAAAAGATCCATTGATGGCGCACCATGATCGATAGATTCACGATTTACCGATGTCTACACTAACAAAAGATCCATTGATGGTGCACCATGATCGATAGATTCACGATTTACCGATGTCTACACTAACAAAAGATCCATTGATGGCTTCCACAATCAATCGAAGCTTGCACTACCTACTGATGGCTACGCTAACAACACTCCATTGATCAATCAATAGTGCAGATTGGACATTATCAAAGCCAAAAATCTTCACGAGGAAGACAACGTTCTTCACTGTGAGTTAGTATTGCCGTTTGATTTACGTATGACATCTACCAGTAGTGGGAGTGAATTTGCCTTTTTGTAGCAGCTCTACAAATAACAATTTTCATGTAATAATGCATTTTCAGGCTTTGCATTTCACAGAAACGATCGTTTCCAGTAGCGTGTTTGTAATAGAAACCAAAATTAAGTTTCCCATGATTATTATATCGAGGAAGATTATTAAATAAAAATAATATATATATATAATAAACAGTTTCTTATGGGTTGCCACGATCACAAAGCATAGAACCAAGAAAGTGTTTCCCTGGAAATTTTAAATCCTATGGTCTGATTTTGAAAGGTTTTCAGCTGTTAAAATGAAGTTTAGAAATATTATCCTATTCAGGTTTTTAATTTTTTTATTATATTTAAAATGTTTTTCAAACTAGTTAATAAATAATTACATAAATTGATCAATGAATATTTACCAGTTTTCACTCATCCTAAATGTCTGATTCTAAAAAAAGGCTATCAGACAATTAAGAGGCCCATGGGACCTGAATTGCTTACCTGCTGTTAATTTAACTATACCTCTAAAACATTAACCATAGCAATGATATCTCACAAATGGTCATTTGATGACCACTAAATTGACATTAACATAACAAATAAGGATGTGCATACATACATGTACATACATAGAGAATAACTAATTAATGACATCAGATATTGGCTGCGATGGTAAAAATGGGAAATTCCGCGAGACTCTGCCTTGTAGAATTTTTCATTCAGCCTGAACAGGATAAAGCCGATATTCGACATCATTAACTAGTTATTATCTTTATTCTACAGACCATAAAAATTAAGGGGAACAGCTATTATTCCTGTTATTTCAGCTACATTGTTTGATGATGACCTAGAGGTCAAATGAGCTTGCAATGTACATGTAGCTATGCATGTGACATCACACGAGTGACGTCAAAAGTCATATCCTGCTACTATACCTTCAAAACAAAAATACTATCTACAAAATAATTGAAAATCGTTGTGTTAAAATATACATTTTTAAGTTCCAGATACCATGAAAACACATTTTAGGTTTCCTGATATTTCAAAATCTGGACTCCCATACAAAGCTTGGGCGCTTCGCATCCTCTGGCAACTTCACATCCAAAAGGCCCCAGCAAATACCTAGTCGAACCCACCACTCGAAATGCTGGCTACTTGATTGTGACAAGAATTTATTCAGGCGTTGTGTGTGTACGAACATAAGCCCCTTCCCAAAAGACAGTGGTACTAAAAATTCACAATTTCTATGCTAAAAATTCCCAATATATATATTTAATTATGTCTGTTCTAATAAATTAATTTACCAGTGGTGTACGGCATCATTCAGTGGCTTGAAATAATACCCCTAGCATGATTTACTGGCAATAATTTTCCCAATCGGCATCAGACATGGAACCCATAGCACAAAATCCTGGATAAATCAGTGTGTAAAAATGCTGCTAATTATGAGCAGCCTCTAAGATAATAAGAATTGCATTATGTTACCTTTAACATCTACTTGTGGGGAACTAACACTGAACTCTGTTATTGCTGTTCTATAATCGCCGACGTACTCCTGGAATGCTTTGTAAGCATTAGGATGTTTAGACCACTCATTTTCTGCTTTGATGAGAGTGGCCGATAATTTCAAACCAGGTTGAGCCTTCAGTACTGTAACATTTGAGAAAGTCACTATTCCAGCTGAGGCTCTTTTCTGAATCAAGTCATCATCGGACGCAGAACTTGTTGTTTTTGTTTCGGGACTTTTCATCCGCACCTGAAAATTAACAGCAGTTAATTCTAATGAGTTAAGTATTTTAATCATAAGAAATAAATATGAAAGTATTTAGAAAATATAAATATGCTATACAAAAGAAAAGTTAGTTTGTTTTGTTTACAGGTAGGGTCAACTCAAACAAGAGCCTTATGTGTTGGAAAGATGCATACCCGGACCACCAACACATACTGACACTTTAGCAAATGAAAAACGTGTAATTTTAGAGTTAATAAAAAAAAAATTATTCCTGCTAACTGGGGGTTGCCATTTTGTTTCGTTTTTGTGACGTCCGGTGGGATAGCTTGGGGCGAAGTGACATCAGCTCCTGACCATCTCCTATATGTACAATGTAAACAAAAGCAGTAATTTTCGACAAGGCGCTTCTCTTTGATCAATCTGACTTGTAAAACAGCATGAATGACATAATAATATAATAAACTATTTAACTAAATATACTTCAAGTTGCATTAACGGAACAAAATGGGGTTATAGTATTTTTCTCTGTTTAATAATCCAAAGGTAAAATATACACTATTAGGCCTATTGATATGCTACATTGGAGCAAAAACGACAACCCACGATACCCAAGTGATAATTTTCTTTTCCTTGGGACTACGTAATTGGTCAGTTCTGTGGTTTTAGATGGAAAAGTCTACTTAATAGTTTTACAGAACTATTTACAGTAATAAACCATGTCCATTACAATTTTAGGGGCGACAGGTAATATTCCACAATACCGGTATGTATTTTTGTGTCTAGACAGCATCAATTAATTGGCTCGTCTGGTTACCAATCAAATACACACCTGCCAATCAGGAATCACAGGTAGAAGCAACTAACAGCATAGACCAATTAACTAAGAAAACACTCCGTGTATCATTTCAGTACGTAGGTTAATGCATAGGCAAAACATTGTTAATTGTTTCGACTTGTTGTGTAGCCACTTTGACAATGGTATTTTATTTTGTATTGAAAAATAATATATATAGTGCTGGATATACTTATTGCTGGCTTACTGGGATGTGTATTATTACAGAACATTGCAATGTATGACTATTTATCATCCCACAAAAATTAGGTAGATTGTGTTTCTCTAGTTCTAAGGCTCATTCCTGACGTGACGCGTTAAGTATTACGTAACCACCAGCTGGCCAGAGGGCATACTCACTGAGATGGTACAAAATGGCTGCGCCCATTATATATAATAGCCATCACATTTAACCGTTTTATTAATTAACTATACGATTATACGTGTTGATATTAAGCAATAATGTGCATTATATATTGTTGAATATGCATACCAGGCCAAATGCCTTAATTGTCCTCTCCTTTAACAACACCACTAGGACACACTGATTTATTGATCATCGGCTGTGAGATGTCAAGAAAAGTTAAAAGATGATAAACTTGCATAAACTGTTTACAAAACTGCTTCCTATTAAATTTCCTTGTATCGACGTGAGATGTATTCAGAGGTAGAGCACTCACCCAAGATGTGATTTTAGATAATAATTATTAAAATTCAGACACATCACCTGTTGGCCATATTTCGAATGCATGCGGAGATCTATCCATGCTGTGGAATCGGGACCGGTGGTCACAATCTTTTTAGACAAATCCAGTATTTTTAGTGAAACATTAAACGGTTTCTTTTCTACAAGGATGGTTGGAAGGTCTTTAGAAAACTGTATGGTCCATGCAGGAGCTGTAATAATAATAATAATAATAATAATAATAATAATAATTATAAACATAACTGCAAGTGGTAATGATGGATTCCCAATCTATAATAGCTGAACATTGCTGAGACATATTTATAGGTTAATTAATTACAGCAATAATTACCCCCTCCCCTCCAACACACATACACCATACCTCATAGTTGTATCTTATTTAATTACAGCAATAATCCCCCCCCCCCCACAAAAAACATATACGCACACACTGTTACCTATTATTCAGACATATTTATATGTTAATTAATTACAGCAATAATTACCTCCCCTCCAACACACATACACTATCACTCACAGTTGTATCTCATTTAATGACAGCAATAATCCCCCCCTCCCCCCACAACCAACATATACGCACAAACTGTTACCTATTACTGAGACATATTTATATGTTAATTAATTACAGCAATAATTACCTCCCCTCCAACACACATACACTATCATTCATAGTTGTATATTGTTTAATGACAGCAATAATCCCCCCCCCCCCAACAACCAACATATACGCACAAACTGTTACCTATTACTGAGACATATTTATATGTTAATTAATTATAGCAATAATTACCTCCCCTTCCAACACACATACACTATCACTCATAGTTGTATCTTGTTTAATGACAGCAATAATCCCCCCCCCCCCCCCCACAACCAACATATACGCACAAACTGTTACCTATTACTGAGACATATTTACATGTTAATTAATTATAGCAATAATTACCCACCCCAACCCACATACACGCACATACTATCACCTACATGTATTACTCATAGTTATATCTTATTTAATTACAGCAATAATCCTCCCCCAGCAACCAACATATACGAACACACTGTGCCATATTTATATGTTATTTAATTATAGCAATAATTACCCACCCCAACCCACATACACGCACATACTATCACCTACATGTATTACTCATAGTTATATCTTATTTAATTATAGCAATAATTACCCACCCCAACCCACATACCTAACCAACTACTAAATTTCAGCCGAATCGGCTCAGAACTTCATTCACAAACAATAATACTTTTTTTTATAACCATAGGTGACCATTCCTTTAAGACCAGTTACAGCTGTTGATGGCTGACCTCTTTATTACTGCCAATGGTTCAACAGCCCCTGGCCACATGTGGCCTCAGATTACAGTTATCTTCCCATTTGGTTGTCCAAAATCCGGAAGTTTCACCGCGCAAGTAGTCTGCTGTTTGACTGTGATTATTTCATGGCAGACAGCTATGAAGTGGCAACTGTTTGACTGAAGTGACAGGGGATAGCATGTAGTTTGTAAACATGTGTAACTTGTTGACATTGAAGACTTGTTTGTGGTAATTCCGGCCCATGCAAAAGTAGTGCTTTTTGTGTAAAATGGGTGTACTCCGGCCTGGTTTAGAGGGTGTGTCTGTTTAAACCAATATGCTGGGAGAAAGAGCTGGACAACAGGGGTTGTCCTTTTCAGGGTATGTGTCCCCCATGCAGGCAAAGGTACATACAAAACTTCACGGGCCTGCTGATATTAATAAAAATGTTATAGCCACTAAGGCTATATAGAAACATATAGCGAAATTAATTGTGGTCCGAGGCCATGTCTGAAGGAGCTAGCATGCAGGATGTATTGTAGTTAGGCTATTTCATTAAATGTCTTGCCATATTAACAAATAACATTGCACTTGTTTCATATTTTACACATTAATAAAACAGTAAATGATTAATCCTAACATTTAAATTTTATTGATATCACCTTCATAGATTTAAAGATACAAACTGTGCAAATTTTTATTTACAAAATCAATCTGAATTTTTTTTTTTTTTTTTAAATGTAAATAGACAGTTTATTACGCTCTAAACAGTAGATTAAAACAGTGAAAACAATATTGTCATAACTTTAAAAATGAAAAAAAACTGCCTGAAAAGAAGACAAACTTAACATTAGAAATCCCAATTCCCCGGAAGCAAGCAGCGGATTAATTCAATATTTTTACACTTTTATGTAGTTAGACAGTAAAAATTAAATCAAGAATTTCTAGAGGTTTTACAAGTTGACATACAATCCGAAATTCACGACAGAGGCCAATACACATAATTCTTTTATATAATTACTCCCCCTGGTGGGCCTAACTACCTACCAAATTTCACTTATATGGACTACAAAATGACAAAATATTTTTAATACAAAATACAACAAAATTTGCGATTACAGCCAATAAACACAACAATAAATCCCTCCCCACTCCCTCCTCAAAGTACCAACTACATGTTCCTAACAAATTTCAACTAAATAAGCCGAGCACTTTTCTTACAAGATGACACAAACAGAGGCGACAAAAAAAAGAGTTATATATAAAATTTCATCTCAACATCTTCAGGCATTAAAAAAAACAAAGTCCGGAAAACTTTTTCATATCTCTTAAGTTCAAGGGCTATAACTCTGTGAAAAATTGGTAAACTGCCATAAAAAGTTAAAGTTTGTTTTGTTTAACGACACCACTAGATCAAATTGATTGATTAATTATCCACTACTGGATGTCAAACATTTGGTCATTTTGACATATAGTCTTAGAAAGGAAACACGCTACATTTTCCCATTAGTAGCAAGGGGCCCTATGGCGGGAATCAATCTCTTTTACCACTGGGCTACATCCCGTCCCTAACTGCTATGATTTTCAAACTTGTTCTGTAAAAGTATATGATAAGGCTATATACAAAATTTTATTTCAAGATCATCAGGCAAGTCTGGAAAACAAATTTTCATATCTTCTAAATTCAAGGGCCATAACTCTGTGAAAAATGGGTAAATTGCCAGGAAAGTTAAACTTGTTCTGTAACAGTACATTTTAAAGCTATATATAAAATTTCATCTCAACATTTTCAGGTCTAAAATATTTTAAAAACCCACACATTTTCCCATGAAAATACAGTCAAACCCACTTATTTGCATACCCTCGGTGCTGCTCGATTTTGTGCAATTAACCGGGTTAGTCGATTAACCGATAGAGTACCGACTTTCACTTTGTAACAGCCATCCAACTACAAAGTGGCATGGGAGACAGTCTAGCACAATGCGGTACTTCATACCGGAACTATTATAGTTAACACATGTCACATGCAGTTGGATATATATAAATTAAAAAAAATATATATCTATCAATATATATAATAAGCATGACGTTTTTGTTTTAATCTGCCAGACCAGAAATCATTTTTAAAAAACCCAAAAAAACAACGCCTGTCACTGGGTGTCGTTTTCTAAAAACACAAACTTTGTGTATTAAAAAAAACATACTGACCATCCACTAGTGTAAACAAAGTGTATTAGCCATGTAGTTAATGAGATAAACTTGAAACAGAACCATCAAAAAGTTCACCTTTCATCGGTGCACGTGTTTACAAAATGACGTCAGTTTCCGGAATTACCGGGCTGTTGATTGACCGAATGCGCCTTACCATAGAATTACGTGAACTTGTATCAGGTTAAAAGTTATAAATTTGTACCCCCTCAACATGGATTTTGTCAAAAATTAATCCTGTAGTCTAAAGGTTAATATCACAGACAGAATGCCAGTGATCAACTTTCTTCAAAAGTGGCAAACACGAAGTCCATTTCCCATATCATATATGCTAACTGGTAAATATATTTTCAAGTTGTAGATTTTCAGCAAAATTAAATCATCAAAAGTGAAATTCTTATCTTTCATGTGAAAATGCCAAAATACTGGCCACTCAAAATTGCATATCCTAACTGATAACATAATAAATGTTTTTACATTCCAAGACATTGTGAAAAAACCCATCCGGAAAACTGTATGTAGGACAGACGGACAAACGGATAGACAGACGGAGATGGAACCTATTAAAAGTGCTAATTAACAATTTAAATAATTTATTATGCAATTTAATTTTAAATACCTTAAGTTATTTAATTTCAATTTGTATTAAAAGACTGGCAGTTTGGCGTCACAGCTTAAACCGTCCATTTACTTACTTTCAACAAACACAGGATGTGTGGCGTTTTCCACAGTGGAGGAGTCAGGTAATGTAACTGTAAATTTAAACACACGCTTCTTTTCTGGACGGTCAAGGTAACTGGAGTGATAGTGAAATAAACCCTCAACAGACAGGTAGCCATTGACTGCTCTCAGATCTTTAGTCAATGTTGTTGGCCTTTGTTTCTCACCACAATAAAACCTGAAAATAATTTTAAATAACACAAAATACACACTATAGTAGGGGTCATTAAATAATTTAGCTCTGTTCTTTTTAATATCCACTCCACCCGTGATGTTTTGAAACACTAAAAGATCACTTCCCCTATAAAATTACATAATGCTAGTCAATCCCCACCCCATCCCTTTTTTCCTGTCATGACATAATTTGGCCAATATTATTGCAGTTTCTGTTACAAACTTTTACTTTCCTTTTAAATAAAGTGTTTCATGAAGTGTACCAAGAAAAGTTTTATAACTATTTAGATATCTTTTACTCTGATTATATATACTTGTTAAAATTTTACTTCAATCGTTTAGTGAAAACATGTTTGCAGTCCGTTCTCATTTTGATAATATTGTCGATGATGTAATGATTTTTATCTCCGGAAAATTGAAGTGGATTTCGCCTATGCACTTAACAAGGCAAAGTTTAGTGGAATACCGTGAATATTTCACCAGAATTGTCTCCTAACGTGACTACTGCTGATCTGTTTATATCAACTTTGGTTTGGTCGTCAGGTGGTGTGTGTGTGTGTGTGTGTGTGTGGGGGGGGAGACCACCTTAAAAAAATTTTAATTGCCAAACGAAAAAATCTGTCGCAATGTAGAAGCCTGATGATGTACATTTTGGCATTTAACTATTATTGGGAAGTATTGAAATTTTAGGCTTGGTATTGGTATGGGTATTTTGGGGGGCGATTTACCTCATTATCGATACATTATTTGATACCGATATCAAGCGGTATTTTCATCTAAATAAAATTAAATTCCATACACAAAGCCCTCATCTCGCTCTTCTTTTCAGTTATTTTGTGTTCGTCAGATATATTGTTAGTGCTTTACTAAATGGCAGATAACATTTTTCAATACCGAAATTTTAGTATTTTGAAAAAATTTCGGTATGGTAAATCGTTATTGACATAATACCGATTACCGAACAGTATATACAGTATACCGCCCAGTTCTATTGAAGGATGCATTGATGAATGCAAAGTATGTGTGTGCTTGTTGTGTGTGTGGTCCAAAGTACATAATAAATTAATAAAACCTTAAATTCATAAAGGTAAGCATATTCAATATTCCTATAATAAAAAAATAAAAATGTGTAAACTTTAAAAAACACAAAAACACACCAGAAATGTTTTAGGCCATTTTCTCATTGATGATACAACCATGATCAGGGATTTATTACTATACATACATATTTATACATTCATACATACATGTACATATACTCTATCGATAGGTATATATAAACATGGCTCCTAATTGTGCTATTTGGCACCTATAAAAAGAGAAGTAGGCACCATCTGGCTCCTGGGCAGAAGAGTTAACGTAGAGGGCTGTACATCAATATTATTTTTATGCTTAACAAAAACGTGTCCAACAATCTACAAATGATTTCTTATCCTGCTACCACTGTTTCTATCGACAGAATATGATGACGGATAAAGTAAAGTCATATCCTGCTACTCAAGTGACACCATATGCATAGCTATATTACAAAATCGCTCATTTGACCTCTAGGTTATCATACAATGTGGTTGAAATAACAGAAATAATAGTTTTCCCCCTTCATTTTTATAGTCTGCAGGATAAAGATAATATCTAGTTAATGACATCTGATATCTGCTTTATCCTGTTCAGGCCAAATGAGAAAAACCACTTGGTTGAGCCTCACGGAATTTCCCATTCTTACCTTCACAGGAAAAAGCAGATATCCGATGTCATCAACTAGTTATTCTCTATATAAAAGTACACATACATGTATCTGGACTATTGAAAGACAAAATATAATCAAATCACATTCCCCTGAGAAAGACGGCTTAACTAGGGCCTAAAACATCAGCCTCAAGTTCAGTCAGCAAATGATTTGCTAACATTCATGAACTACTTCATTAGTTCCTGAAGTGGTCATATGGTTTACCATGAAGCACATAAACCAGCCAAGCAGACATTTTTCTGCTTGGTCTGGCTGAACTCAGACCTGCATGGGCCCGTGCTTATAAAACGTTTAAGAGTCCAGACTCAATCTCTAATGATGTCACACGCATACAATATGTATAGCGTTGCCATGACGTTCACTTCTCAGACTCTATTAGAGTCTCGAGTCTAGACTCTAAAAGTACCAGGCCAGATATTAATTGTAATGGAAATACCAAACATGTTTTTTTCCCAAACAATGTCCTTACTTCGATTCATTTGACTGTGTAGTGTTTTTCCACTGACATAATTTGCCTCCAGCTATTTTCCACTGGTCAAAAGCTCCCAATATTTCTTGGTACACATCAACATCAACTGACTCTACAGTAAATGATACACTTGCTAGTTTGCCATGTTTTTCTGCAGTTATTCGAATGCCATTTAATTCCAAGAATGCCCCAATAGGGCTAATTATCTGATTTAGTGGAACACTGTAGATTTTTTTGGAATCCTCTGGGATTTTTGCTGGTGGGGAGTGTTTTACGTCAAAAACAATGCTGATTTGCTTCCAGTATTTCCCTGAAATGAAACAAAATAAAATTATCATTAAGTATTATTGAAGCCAAAATCTTCATAGGGCAGGCAATTTAACATTCTTTACCATGGGTTAGTACATGTATTACTATTAGATTTTTTGGAATCCTCTGGAATTTTTGCTGGTGGGGAGTGTTTTGCATCAAAAATAATGCTGATTTCCCCCCAATATTACCTGAAATAAAGCAAAATAAAATTAAGTATTGTTAAAGCCAAAATCTTCACTATAGATTAGTATTACTGTTTGATATATAGTAAGAGGTCTGCCATTTGTGGAAATTAATTCCTCTTTTTGTTGGAGCTCTACAAATAACAATTTCTCATGTAATATACAACACATATTTTCACAAAATATTAACAGTCAAAATAAAGACATAGTCATAGCATCCTTTTCCAACTGGTAGGAGACTTGATACACCAAGTTGCAATTTATATTGCAACTATACTCATTATGGAATACTGGAAGATCTGTTAAATTTTACTGCTCTGTTTGGAAAATCACTATTTCAGAAAATCTATGAAGATGAATAATTTGTTTATAAGAATTGTATCTTGGTTCATGATCTTTCTGTATGCAGTAAAGCTATAAGGAAGAAAACGAACAAACGATAAAATTGTAACACTCAAAAAATAAATACCAATAGTATGAAATATATTTCCATATGAAATGGATCTGTCATATAGTCCATTTGCATGAAAAGGAAACCAATGAATTGGCATATAACTCTATAATTAATAACATTAAAATTCATATAAAAATATATTATTTAGTTTTAAAGCAATACCAACTGAAATAAGTTGGGGGGGTTTATGAGAAAAAAAATTCCAGTGTAAATAAAAATGTTTCTTTACAAATTATCATCAAAGTGCATAGGCTAAATCTTATTTTACAATGCAGGTATGAAAATAACTAAAGACAATGTAGAGAACACACCTTTAGTCTCAGTGTACTGTATTATTGATTACTTCGATAGCAATGCAGCTAAGGCTAAGCTAAGCATTTTGTCTTCACCCCTGTATTAAAAATGAGATTAAAGGCATACTGTCACAGACCACTGACCTGTTTTATGGCCTAACAAAGTATTACTTAAAAATATATATATATTTGATTTGTCCCTAAACTTACTTTATTCAACCATCTACATAACCACCATACTCCACTTATTAATGATATTTTGTAAAAATAATTGAATTATGGCAATGGTCCATAATTCAAAAACTAACATTGCTGAGAGGGTTGACATGGATTTTACTCCATCATGATGTAGTTAAAGTGATGCAATAGTTAGATTTGGTTTGTAAAAATTAATGTAATTTTTATTTATTATTCATTAAAAGAGAAATAAGGTCCGTAAATCTGTGACAGTATGCTTTTAATCTATATAATTTAATGGCAATGTGTTACGAAACTTATTTATTTTCATACAAATATTTTGTAAAAAATGTTTTTTGATTTGGTATGGGTTTAAAACTTATTAATATGTTTTAACATAAGATTTAACATAGACTTTGTACATAGGTTGTAAACCAGTTGATTATTGTCAATAGCCCCTAACAATAGTAACAACAATTTTTTAATTATTTTACCTTGCACTTCAAATTCTGGGGAAAAAACAAAGTCATCTATTATTTTTTCCCCACCATCACCAACAAACTTCTGGAATTCTCTATAAGCACTTGGATGTTTGAACCACTTATCCTTATCCCCTATTCTGATTAGAGCGGCCATGAATTTCAAACCGTGATGAGAGTTCGAAATGGTGATGTTTGAGAAAGTTACTTTTCCAGCTGAGGATCTTTTTTGAATAATATAATCTTGCATATTGCTCATCATCATTTCTGGACTTTCCATAACAACCTGAAAATGAATAGAATGGTTTGAAACAAAAATAAAAGAAGAAAGCCAATTAAATAAAAAGTAGGTCAGAGACGGGTGTAGGATTTTTCCATGGAGAGAGTGCAACGGTTAAAAAGAACATCTAAAGTATTCAGGGAGGGCTGCAATGTATAAGAAGGGCACATCCATGTCATAAACCCATTTGATATTTATCATTACCCCGGTATTAACTCGGTTAATATTGTTTTGCTGTCAATGGGTCATTTGTTTCTAGCCAACAAGATTTGTATACCTGAGCGTAACGTTTTGATGAGATTTAGTTTGTAACATCAAACTACATTTGTGTTAATCGTGATGACTTCATACCGGTGGGGTGACTTCAGAACTTTGATTTACTAAATATCAAATTAAAATGGTATTTTAGAAGTGTTAAAGGATATATATATATACACACACAGTTGAATCCCGTTGGCTCAAACCCAGTCGTTGCTCGAGAAAGTGGTTGACCCATCGGGTAGTTTGACCTAACCATTTGGTCAACAACGTGTAACTCGGGACTTTGTTCGTTTCGAGCGCTGTGGTGTATTCAACCTTTCCGAGTTTGACTCAACAAGATTCTACTGCATATATATATATATATATATATATATATATATATATATATATATATATATATAGACAGACAGATAGATAGATAGATAGATAGATAGATATATCTCATGACATGTTACCCACTATAACGACAAATAAATACATTGAACATACTGGATTTTTGGAGCACATCAAATTTGAAAGAGGGTACACACACCTAGCACTTCCCTCTGGATTTGAACTTGTAATTCTTTCAATCATAAGAAAAGCAAGACGTAGTCGTCAATATCCCCTGCCCCCCTGCTAATGAAACGTGACTAAAACAGTGAAATTGGCAATTTGTTTCCATGGTAACAGAAAAATATTGAAAATAAAAACTCCCTCATAGCAAAAGGCACTATAGACTACTACAACATTATGTAACGTTATCATGAATAGATTTGGAATAGTCTTTCAGAAACAGTGAATTTGGTCGTTCTGGATATTTGTTTCCATGGCAACAAAAAAAATTTAAAAAATGAAAACTGTCATAGCAAAAGGTACTAGACCAATACATTATTACATGTATGTGTACAAAACGTTTCAGCAAATTAAACTTGTGCTCTGGAAATGGTGAATTTGGTCTTTCTGGCTATTTACATGTATGGGCTATTTGTTTCCATGGTAACAGAAAGAATATCAAAAAATAAAATAGCAAAAGGCACCACTAGACGACTAGATTAATGTGTGTATAAAGTTTCATGAAGTTATCTTGAATGATTTTGAGGTTGTACTCCAGTTGAATGGATAGTGCCTGTTTTAATACTCCCCATAATTTAAAATGTGTTGCGGGGGATAATAAAAAGTATTTAGAAAATCTGAATATACAATAGTTAAAAGAAAATGGTATGGAGGAAATGTACGCACTTGTGTTACTAACAAATAGTGGATCATGACCCGTGTCATACTGATGAAGAAAATTAAAACGTTTTCCAGCAAATAACCTTTCACCCCTAAAATGGTAATGGACATTATCAACCAACAGAGTTTACTACTGTAAATAATTTTATAATACTGTTGATTACTGTTCCATCTAAAAATCACAGAAATGACCAGGTACATAGTTCTAAAAAAAAGGAAATTATCACTTGGTTATTATGGGTGGTCGTTTTCGCTTGAACGCACTACCAAACCTACTATGCATTTTTTTCTTTGGACTTATGCAGAGGGGAAAATACTATATAACCCCATTTGCATTCTGTTAATTCACATTGAAATATGTTTAGTTAAAAGTTTATTATATTATCAGGGTATTTATGTGGTTTTACAAGTCAGACTGATCAAAGCTGAGAACAATCCACTCTGACTGGCAATTTATTTTGCCTTCTAGTTAAAAGTTCGAAACAGAGTAGTTAGTAACCAAATTGGTTTCATTTGAGAAATACTACATAACCAGGCTTTCTACCACAGGAAATAATTTGAGTACACATAATAAAAACAAAACCGACCATAAGTGCCCAAATTAGATGTTTATGGGTTTGAAATATTCTGAAATTCAACACTGCATTCCATGCACATGGGGCGGGATGTAGCCCAGTGGTAAAGCGCTCGCTTGATGCACGGTCGGTTTGCGATCGAGTCTTGTCAGTGGGCCCATTGGCCTATTTCTCGTTTCAGATAGTGCACAACGACTGGTATAACAAAGGCTGTGGTATGTGTTATCCTGTCTGTGGGATGGTGCATATAAAAGATCCCTTGCTACTAATGGAAAAATGTCGCGGATTTCCTCTCTATGACTCTGTCAAAATTACTAAATGTTTTGATATCCAATAGCCGATGATTAATAAATCAATGTGATCTAGTGGTGTCCTGAAACAAAACAAATTTAACTTCATGAACATGTATTTTGTCAAACTGTAAACAGCAGTTCTCAAACTATAACCATTCTAAAAATTAATTTTTAAAAAAAAACACAAAAAAAATGAATTAATTAATTTCCCCGAGTTTAGGGTTCGTAATTTTACCCTTCATACCCTCTGGCAGAAATCCTGATAACCTACTAATCGGTTAACGCTGTAGCTTATTGGCTGGGCGTGAATTCAAAGATAAGTATTATAATTCAGGAACATATCACCTGTGATCTGAATTCCGGAGATATTCTGAGAGCTACAATTGCTGTGGAATCGAGACCAGACGTCACAGTGTTGTTATTGATATCCACTATTTTTAGTGAAACATTAAATGGATTATTTTCTACAACCATGGTTGGAAAGTCTTTAGAAAACTGTATGGTCCATGCAGGAGCTGTAATAATAATAATGATAATAATAATAATAATAATAACAAGCATTCTGAGAGTACTGCAATATTTTCCCCTACCGGATCCAACACATTTTCGTATCTCCTAAGTTCAAGGGTCATAACTGTAAAAAACATGGGTAAATCGCCATGAAAGTTAAACTTGATTTAAAACATTAAATGATAAAGCTATATACTAAATTTCATCTCAGTGTAGTGGGTTTCCTCTCTTATTGTATATAATTTATTATATCAAAGTTTCTATATTAAAATTACTAAATGTATTCAATTGGTCCGAGTGAAACAAATACAACAAAACAAGAGGTTTATTGAGCTCTATTTAAAATGTTTAAACTAAATAATAAAAATTCACAAATTTCCATTTTCAAAATATCCATTACTTTATGAAGACTGCCCCAGAGAACCATGCATGTAGGACCAAGTTTCAGAACTATCAAATCAAAACTCTAGAAGAAAGACTTTTAAATTTTCAATTTAAATTTTAAAAATACTTAAGACAAAATTTTAAATTCTTAATTTCCAAAATATCTTTCTTTTAGTTTGTGGAGGTGCCCCAAAGGATCATTGTACCATGTTTCAGAACAGTTCAATCAAACTGTAAGAGAAGACAGACTTTACAGGAAAAGGTGACAGACGGACAGATGGACAGACAAAAACAGATGTATGTCTGAAAAATCAGTATAAAAAAAGCTCCACTGACAAATGTTATAGTGATGACAATAAAAGCTCATTAAGCATGGTAACTAATGAATTTATGATGCAATGTAATTGTAAGTTCCATAAATTATTTAATTTCAATTGAAATAGAAATATTGGCAATTTGGCAGATGATACATGTAGCTTAATTAAATGCTTCATTTGCTTACTTTCAACAAGTACAGGATGTGTGGCATTTTCCACAGTGGAGGAGTTGGGTAATGTAACTGTGAATTTAAACACACGCTTTTTGGCTGGAAGGTTAAGGTAACTGGAGTGATAGTGAAATAAACCCTCAACAGACAGGTAGCCATTAACTGCTCTCAGATCTTTGGTCAATGTGGTCGGGCTTTGTTTCTCACCACAATAAAACCTGAAAATAATTTCAAATTATCAGACATGTAATAAATCACATTCCCTTGAGGAAAGCAGCTAAATTAGCTACTACCAATTAATTGTAATGGAAATACGAGCAGGCAAAGTAAGCGAAAACTTCACTTTAACCAGCTTGACTTCACTGTGCCAGTAATTGTAAGGTGAAATATGTGTTGCCTTTTAAAAATAGTGACCACTTGCATTTTTCACAATAACGGACGAATGGTGAAGAACTTGATTAACACCTATGAATTCCTATAATAATTAAGTGTTAAGTGTCTGAGAATTCGAAGCGACACTGGTGCCACAAAATCATGTGACAAGGTTCAATACACCAATAAATTATATTCATTTGGAGCAGCAGACGTTAATGTAAATGCAGGTCTAAGTCGCCAGAATGCGTCCACTGTAATTTTAAACAAAATGCGACAAAGTGCGGCTCATAAGCGATCTTCACACCTTCACGGTTACTAGTACCCATGGCATTCAGTCCGATATCTCCACAGTGTATCAGTTAAGAAATTGTGACTGTGGAACGCATTTAATTGTCTCTGGGTAATTTAAGCTTGACACTAGTAGATTAATCTACTAGGACAATACTCAGTATGGAATAGTAATGAAATGAAAACCGAAGAAGAAATTGTGAGAATGAATTCCGAGTGGTTAAATTAATAGTTTTTAGTTGCATTTTATTATTTTTAAAGAAGGCAACATGTGGATTTTTAGAAACCTCTAGAGCACTCATCCATCAATTAGCTGTACAGACTGTAAAAAATATAAAAAATAAAAATTACAGACTGTAAAAGGTGCACATTTATTCATCGGCCACTTGTGACCTTAATTTTTAAACACTAAAGTATATTTTTCACCTAAAATCCTAGTTTCAACCCGTAAAAATGGGCAGTAAGTTTGGTTAATTTACAAACATGTAACAAATTTGGATACAACAGAGTGAAACAAGAGTCAGTGATGTTGAAATATCCTTAAAAATAGACTAAAACGCAACCACATAACCATTACTTCTCAGATGCACATGCATTTTAAAAAATATGAAAAATGCATTTTGTGGTAATAGAAACACCAGGATGGCAAGAAAAAACTATTTGGTTTTATGGAAATGGATAATCTAAACAAAGTAAGTAATGTTTGATTTCAGTGATCATAAACAGTTCTAAATAGAAATATGCCTTAGTGCTTAAAAACTAGGGTCAGTCCCTTTAAGAGTTCGCTTTTGACTATTCCCATGTGTGGCCGCTTAAGACAGATTTAACTGTATTGGGTTAAGATAACTTCTTCTTAAGTCTCCCTCCTGTTAAAAACTTTGCCCTCTCTAAAGTTTAAGAGAGAAGTGACTTCTCTCATTGATTTTTACCTGGCATGAGGCCTGCTTACTTTAAATCATCTGACTCTTTAGTAGTGACTTTCCACTGACATAAGATGCCTCCATCTTTTTTCCACTGGTCAACACATCCGTCAATTTTTTTGTACATGGCAACATCAACAGACTCCACAGTAAATGGTACGTTTGCTAATTCGCCATATTTTGCTGTAGTTACTCGAACACCATCCATTTCCAAGAAGGCACCAATGGGACGGCTAATCATTTCGTTTAATGGAACACTGTATTCTTTTTTGGAATTATCTGGAATTTTCACTGGTGGAGACGATTTTGTGTCAAAAACAATGTTGATCTCACCTAATGGTATAGCTGAAATAAAGTAAAATAAAATTATCAGGAAATATTATTAAAGCCAAAATGTTCATTGCACAGATAACACCACTATAGAGCACATTATTGATTTATTAATTTTATTTATTGGCTATTGGATGTCAAACATTTGGTCATTTTGACAGTCTTAGAGAGGAAACCCGCTACATTTCTTCAATAGTAGCAAGGAATCTTTTATATGCACCATCCCAGACAGGATAGCACATACCACGCCCTTTGATAACCAGTCGTGGTGCACTAGCTGGCTGGAATAAGAAATAGCCCAATGGGCCCACCGACGAGGATCGATCCCAAACTGACAGCGCTTTACCACTGGGCTACATCCCACCCTCATGAACTAGTAGTGTCGTTTGATTTATAGTACGAGGTCTGCTATTCGTCGGAGTTCAGTGTTCAAGATTAACGGTATCCCGATATCCCAGAATTTAATTTTGGATACCAGACTTCAAGAACCCAGTATCCCACCGGGATACCATATAATACTAAATTCTCAGGTGGAATACCAGATTTTGAAATGTTAGTATCCAACTGGGATACTGCCCAAAAATTTTAATCTCGAACACTGGAGTTTGTCTTTTTATTGGAGCTTTACAAATAATTTCTCATGACTGTATTAATACATTTTGCAAGATTTTCCACCGACAAAATAAAGCTAAAGTCATATCATTCTTTTCTTTAAAAATAAAAATGTGCTTCAAACAAGGTAATGATTACAAACGTTTATAATAGTATATATTGACCAGTTTTCATTTTAACCCAAATGTCCACCAGTTAAAACTATAAACAGATCAAACATGTCTATATTTTGTTTACATCCATCAAATGTCAGGATGTGACTTCATCGTAAAAGATTTTTAAGGCCAAATCTAACATTTTGTTTTAAAGTAGTCGATAAAAATTAGTTATGAAGTACAACAAAAATATTTAGTTTTCTCACCTGTCTTTGGTAGTATTTTAGCTATGTACAGACACTCATAATATGTAGTCCTGTATCATGGTTTAAATTATTGCTTTGTTGCACACCATACAACAAACATGTTTTTTTTCTAATGTATCCTACATGTATATTACATAGAAGATAATAAACGAGATTCCAGTTATTATTAAATTTGTGTCCCGAGTGAAATAATTTTCAGTTGTCACAAGATTTAGCGAATGACAAATGAAAATTATTTCACGAGGGACATAAATTTAATAATAACCGGTACTGAGTATGTTATTCTATTTATTACCCGAGCTATTTTTTCTCTAAAAGCCTTTGTTTGGCAGTCAATATATAATTTGACCCAAAACAAATTAGAACAGAAATGTCTTTTTGAGTTTTTTATATTCATATAGGCATTCTATATAACATATTAAAAATCCGCTCTCGAAACTGTGTGCTAAATATGAATTTTGGGGGCTAAAAAGTTGAAAAGTAATAAAATTGGAGATTTAAAAAATATTTGTACAAGTTTACATTTTACCATTAGTAGCAAAGGATCTTTTATATGCAATATCTCACAGGCAGGATAGCACATACCACAACCTCTGATATACCAATTGTTGTGCAATGCTGGAACAAGAAATGGGTGGGTCAGTGGATCCCAGACCGACCATGTGTGCATTCTGCCCCAGGATTGGACAGACAGTCCACTGCATTGTATCAAGAGTTGTTTTCTGAACTAATACACTTGTAATACACTAATACTAATTCATAAAGGGGAGGGGGGGATTTAGCTCAGTCAGTTGAGTTTTCGCCTGAGGTGTTTGTGTCGCAAGATCGAACCACCTTGGTGGATCTATTCAACTGATTGGGGGTTTTCTCATTCCCTGTAGTATGTGCTTTCCTGTCTGTAGCAAAGTGCATATGAAAGATTGCTTGCTGCGAATGGAAAAATATAGACTGTTTACTCTAATGATGTGTCGGAATTAACAAATGTTTGACATCCAATAGCCAATGATTAATCAATCAATGTGCTCTAGTGGTGTCATTAAACAAAACAAACTTTAAAGGAATGCTCGCACAAGGCCTTTGGACTGGTATGCATATTCAACGATATATAATGCACATTACTGCTTAATATCAACAAGTATATTATTATCTTTAATTAATAAAACGTTTAAATGTGACGGCTAGTATATATAACGGGCGCAGATGTTTTGTTCCATTCGAGTGAATATATGCCCTCTGGCGAGTCAGTGGTTATGTAATACTTAATGCGTAACGTCGGGAATGAATCTTAGAACTAGAGAAACAAATGTACCTGCTTTTTGCAGGATGATAAAATAGCCATGGATTGCAATGTTCTGTAATAATATCCATCCCAGTAAGCCAGCAATAAGTATATATTATTGTTCAATACAAAATAAACCACCATTGTCAAAGTGGCTACACAACAAGTCGAAATAATTGTACCATGTTTTGTCATGCATTAACCTACGTACTGAAATGATACCCAGAGTGTTTTCTTAGTTAACTGGTCTTTCTGATTCGCTGGTGTGTATTTGATAGGTAACCAGATGAGCCAATTAATTACTGCTGTCTAGACACAAAAAATACATACCAGTATTGTATCACCCCTAAAATTGTAATGGACATGATTTATTACTGTAAATAGTTCTGTAAAACTATTAAGTAGAATTTCCCATCTAAAATCACAGAACTGACCAATTATGTAGTCCCAAACAAAATAAAAATATCACTTGGGTATCGTGGGTTGTTGTTTTTACTCCAACATAGTATACCAATAGGCCTAATAGTGTAAATTTTTCCTTTGGATTATTTAACAGAAAAAACTACTATAACCCCATTTCGTTCCTTTAATGCAACTTGATATATACTCTTCAAAATAAGAATTTACAATTGCCAAAATTGTAAGGTATATTAGCTGTGGGGAATGGTTATATGATAATCGTGAATTAATTGGGCAAACATTACAACCGGTAGTTCAGTATTACAGTAGGTTTTATGACCACCAAAGATCTTGAAGGACATTTATTTAATCAGTAAATCGCAAATTCAAACAATAAAAATGACTAAAAACAAAACAACAACAACTGGATGATTAACAGAATGAAAAAGATTGACAGAAATAATATTCCACAGTCATTAATTGACCTTCCTGGAAATTGTCAAAATCAAGAATGACACCCCACGCATGTGTACGGGGAAACTGCGTAATGCACGTGCAAACTATGGAATGTGTTTCGGTGTGTTGACAAACAGAACTGAACGTTGTTTACTAGGATGTCTGTGGTCAAAACATATGTTCGGTCTAATAGTTGATATTAATATTAATATTTCAGGTTCCCCTACTTTTTGTGAAGAGTATATATATAGTTAAATAATTTATTATATTATCATGTCATTTATGTTGTTTTACAAGTCAGCTTGAACAAAGCAAAGTGCCTTGTTGTAAATTACTGTTTTTGTTTACACTGTGTATACAGGAGATGTTCGGAGCTGATGTCACTTCGCCTCAAGCTAGAGTACCGGACGCCTCGAAAACAAAAGTAAATGGCTGCCCCCAGTTAGCAGGAATAATCATGTTATTTTACTCTAAAATTACGTGTTTTTCATTTGTTAAAGTGTCAGTATGTATTGATGGTCTGGGTATGCATCTTTCCAACACATAAGGCTCATGTTTGAGTTTACTCTCCATTTAACTTTTAATTTATAAGTGTACATTGCTTCAATATTGGGTGCTTTGTACACTTTATACACAGGCTGTCAAAATAATAATTGTGAACACCCCTAACACAAGAAAAATTGCATTACTTTACCTCTCACTTGAAATTTTGGGGAAAAAACCACCGGATCGGTTTTTTTTTTTCCACCATCACCAACAAAATCCAACTTATCATCTATTCTTTTGAGCGTGGCCATGAATTTCAAATCAGAACTAAAGTTGACAATACTGATGTTTGAGAAAGTCACTATTCCAGCTGAGGCTGTTTTTGGAGTCACAAAATTAGCAATCACCGAACTTGACATCTGGAAATGAACAGTTCTAATGGTGTTGAATGAAACAATCAACAAGAAAATCACCAATCCATATTTGGGTGGGAAAAAGAGGCTCTTTTTGTGCGACATGATGGTTGAAAATTCAAAGTCCAGTGGCGGATCCAGAAAATCCATTTAGGGGGGCCCCAGTGACATGAGGCGGAATGCCAAGGGAACTTTGGGGGAGGTTTGGAAGGGGTAGTAAATAAGTACTATTATCATGCCTGATGGCTAGTGAAAAAAAAGTTGTCAAATGCTGCATTTAAGTCTAGTTTGTAAATATGAATATCCTGGCCCTGCCCCTAACTCCCAAATCTTAATGTTTTTAAACTCTATCTCCCACTTTGGGTGACATATCTGATTATTACCATTAGTAAAATTGTATTTACTTTAAAGTAAAGTAGGGCTAGTGGATTTTTAATCGTGGCTAGTAAATTTTTTAAATTTAATACTGATCCCATGGCTAGTGGATTTTATAAAAATTCTAGAAGCCCTGATAAAGATGATCTAGCTTACTCAATACTGTTACAAAACCGGTTCCTACTTTTCAATTTCCTTCTATCAAGATGAGACATATTCAGGGGTAGAGCACTCACCTGAGCTGTGATTTTAAGATAATAATTATTAAAATTCAGAACCATCACCTGTTTGCCGGATGTTGATTGTAGTTGGAGAGCTACCCATGCTATAGAATCGAGACCGGTAGTCACAATATTCTTGTTGAAATCCAGTACTTTCAGTGAAACATTAAATGGAACCGTTGCTAGAACTGTGGTAGGAAAATCTTCAGAAAACTGTATGGTCCATGCAGGTGCTGTAATTATAATTAAAAAATTAATATTAATATTAATAAATTAAATGTAATAATACATGTAATAATAAAACAATAATAATTTAATAATAAACAAAAACCAATATATACTGAATGACAAAGAAATGTGTGTAAATACAACTAATCAGTACATATAATCACCAGCCTGAGTGTAAATTACATTATATATGATATTAAAGTTTGTTTTGTTTAACGGCATCACTAGAGGACACTGATTTATTAAACATTGGCTATTGGATGTCGAACATATGGTAATTTTGACATATAGTCTTAGAGAGGAAACCTGCTACATTTTTTCATTAGGAGCAAGGGATCTTTTATATACACCATCCCACAGACAGGATAGCACATACCACAGCCTTTTACTACCAGTCATGGTGCATTGGCTGGAAGGAGAAATAGCCCAGTGGGCCCACCAACGGGGATCGATCCCAAACCCACCACGCATCAGGCAAGCACTTTACCACTGGGCAATTAAATAAATAATCGGTTCAGAAATAAATAACTTGCAGTAAATTTCATAGTATGAAAAAAGGTGTTCCCTGTGGGAAGGACTATAGTAGTGCAGGGCACAATATCTCACGTGAACCGCCGTTCTGTTCGCGTGTCGGTTAGGCAAAATTAAATTTACGCGAACCGCAAATCGGTTACGTCGTGACCTGTAGACGTTCAGAAATTAAAACTTGCAGACTTCACGATTACAGTAAGTTTATTCATGCAGACATACTACTAGTATTCCGACAAATGTTTTAGACTGAGTTTTAGATACTTGATGTGCAGCAAACCTGTAGCCAAGGGTATATTGCAACGGTTGTAACTTGTGACCGAAGACTCAGTATAGAGTCGAGCCAAAAGTTGTAAAGAAATGTGCACGGATCGCTAAGGCGCCTAAATTATCTGCTGCTATATGTAGACATAATATTGGATTGCCTATAATTTCAGAAAGGTTGAAAATGCAAAAATGTCACAAAAGCTGAAAAATACTAACATCGCATAATGAGCTTTAAATAACAAACATTTGGAACGTCACTGTAGTATAGAAGTACCAGCGATAAAGTGAAAGTAGCATCACCACCGCAAAATATTGGTGTCAAATTATTGTGGTCTTTCTTTTTATGTCATTTGTTGCTTGGGTTTTTGGTGGGTGGTTTTTCTTCTTTTTCAGTCTGCTGTATACTAAATTTTACATATCAGTGACAAATGGTAGCCTTTATTTGTTATTTATAAAAGAAAATCATACACCAGGGAATGGGCATTTTTCCTCCAAATGTATCTATTTTGTTTCAGTACTGGGCTGATATTTAGTCATTTTACAATAGCGTTAACTTCCGCAAGCTGCACAGAAGTTATAGAATACGGTGGCCCAATGTCCGAGGACAGTGGTTTTTAGATTCGGGCAACTAAAAATTACTTTTTGCGATCCCGATGGCAAATGGTGAATAATAATAATAATAATAAATCTACAACGCTACGATCGTACGAAAACAAAAGAAACATCTACAAGTCACTTCTTTCGATTTGCAAGCATTAAAGAAACTGTTCTATAAAACATTTTATTTTGTATTTTGTTTTAACTTTATGTTTGAGCTAAAAATTATGTATTTAAATATAATTTCAACGTAACTTTGAGGTAACCAATCAGGTAATCCACAGGTTACGCAAATATAATTCACGTAACCGAACAATTGGTTACCTAGGTAAAAACCACGTGAACCGACTTCCGGTTACCTCAGACTTCGAAATATTGTCCCCTGGTAGAGCTACCTACTTATGATCCGTTTTCTTTTTATTACGTACACTGGCAGAAAACCCAACAAGAGAAAGTAGTAGAAACCTGCTGCCAACACAGGCCACTCCTACTGATAAACACAGCCCATGGTAATCAACAATGTCATGTAGTTTTTAATTCTACACAGCACTTATTTTCTTTTTATTACGTACACTGGCAGAAAGCCCGACAAGAGAAAGTAGTAGAAACCTGCTGCCAACACAGGCCACTCCTACTGATAAACACAGCCCATGGTAATCAACAATGTCATGTAGTTTTTAATTCTACACAGCACTTATTTTCTTTTTATTACGTACACTGGCAGAAAGCCCGACAAAAGTAGTAGAAACCTGCTGCCAACACAGGCCACTCCTACTGATAAACACAGCCCCATGGTAATCAACAATGTCATGTAGTTTTTAATTCTTCACAGCACTTATTTGCCTTGGACTATATATTCAGGGGTTTTTTTCAATGGTATATTTTTTTTGCTGTGGACATTTTCCTAATTGCAGGGGTTGTAAATAAATAGTAATGGGTGTTTTATATGCACTTTGCTGTAAACAGACAGGACTGTGACATACATGATACCAACCCTCTACCGTAACTTTTCCAACTAGGAGCCAGATGGCACCTACTTGATTTATATATAGATACAGTAACGAACATGCTAAGAACGAAATACTGCATAGAACGAACTGATCGTAAAGTCCCATTTATCTCCCTATACATTAATAACCAACTTATGCAAATGTGTATACAACGAACTACTGCTATAACCAACTAACTATCATGGTCCCTTCCAGTTAGTTATAAGAGTACATTACTGTAGTATGAAATGTTAAAGTCACTAAATGGTTGCTGGATACATACGGTATATATTTATCCTGCAATCATTGTCTACATTGGGATACCGGCCTCGGTGGCGCAGTGGTTAAGCCATCGGACTACAGGCTGGTAGGTACTGGGTTCAGATCCCAGTCGAGGCATGGGATTTTTAATCCAGATACCGACTCCAAACCCTGAGTGAGTGTAGGTGTAAACCACTTGCACCGACCAGTGATCCATAACTGGTTCAACAAAGGCCATGGTTTGTGCTATCCTGTCTGTGGGAAGATAAAAGATCCCTTGCTGCCTGTCGAAAAAAGAGTAGCCTATGTGGCGACAGCGGGTTTCCTCTTAAAAACAGTTTTTTTTATAGAGTTAAAATATGGTTAATTTCAAGAATATTTTTTTAGGTAAAGACTATAATGTTGTAGCCACTTTGTATAAGAATCAGCAATTGGCTAATTTAGAAATGGACAGAGTGAGCCCTGGTGACCTACATGTAGTCCTGACTTGACTCAATACCATATACTATTTTCAATATTTCCATCGTTTAAGTAGAGTATATACAAATAGCATTTTGCATCACAGTAAAGATATGAAGCATGAACATTTATATATGAATTACATGTAGTTTAAAAACAATTTTTGGATATGACAAAATATAGCTTGCATCTTAGAAAGAAGGAAGGAAATGTTTTATTTAACGACGCACTCAACACATTTTATTTATGGTCATATGGTGTCAGACATATGATTTAGGACCACACAAAGATTGAGAGAGGAAACCCACTGTCGTCACTTCATGGGCTACTCTTTTCGATTAGCAGCAAGGGATCTTTCATATACACCATCACACAGACAGGATTACATGCACATACACTGCCCTTTAATATACCAGTCGTGGTGCATTGGCTGGAACAAGAAATAGCCCAATGGGATAACTGACAGGGGATCAATCCCAGACAGACCGCGCATCAAGCGGACGCTTAACCACTGGCTATGTCCCGCCCACTAAAATGATTGAAATAATGCATCTTGTACGACGTCATACTACAAAAGCAACCGGCCTCGGTGGTGTCGTGGCAGGTCATCGGTCTACAGGCTGGTAGGTACTGGGTTCGGATCCCAGTCGAGGCATGGGATTTTTAATCCAGATACCGACTCCAAACCCTGAGTGAGTGCTCCGCAAGGCTTAATGGGTAGGTGTAAACCACTTGCACCGACCAGTGATCCATAACTGGTTCAACAAAGGCCATGGTTTGTGCTATCCTGCCTGTGGGAAGCGCAAATAAAAGATCCCTTGCTGCCTGTCGTAAAAGAGTAGCCTATGTGGCGACAGCGGGTTTCCTCTAAAAAACAGTGTCAGAATGACCATATGTTTGACGTCCAATAGCCGATGATAAGATAAAAAATCAATGTGCTCTAGCGGCGTCGTTAAATAAAACAATTTTTTTTTTTTTTACTACAAAAGCACTGTTAGATTAACGGTACTTATTTTGTGTACATGTACAGTGAAACCCCTCAAAACCAGACAGCCATGGGACCAAGGAAAAAGTCTGGTTTTGAGGGGTATCCAGTTTACAGAGGTTTCAGTATTGAGGTAAACCGTTTGTTGGTTGGTGTTCTCTACTGATATAGTAACTAATAAAACTGCCAAAAATAGGTACACTTTCAAACTTTCGAATTATTTTAAGTTTATCATCAGGCGATAATTCAACATGGCGGCATTTCGCTGGACGTTCCGACATGTCCAAAGTAAATACTAAAATGAAACACTGTTGACAAATTTTCCACCAAACCAAGCCAAACAATTTTACTCTTGGTTACTCTTTATTTTGTTGAATAAACTTTGCAAAGATAAAAAAAAAGAAATAAAAAAAGGATTCAAACAATTGGAAAATTTAATTAAATTCCTAGTTGGTTTGCCGTTCATTGCGATAATCGTGAGACGTACATGTAGGCTATAAAAAGGAGCTCAATCAAATACGTAAGTTAATCTAACTTTGTAACAATTGAGCTCAGAATAAAGTGAGTACATGTGTTTCCTCCAGTTATTTAAACATGAAAGCTGTTAATTAATCTCTTAAGTGGTATTTGTCAACTGCACAACAGTAACACTGGAGCATGCGCACATGTAATTAGCTCTGCATACGTAATCACGTTATCGGCTGAGTGGGTACTCAAAGTAATTAGCTCTGCATACGCAATCACGTTATCGGCCGAGTGGGTACTCAAAGTATAAGTAATGCAGTAATGATTAACGTCAGTGTGACCGTCTGGTTTTCTGAGGTAAAATTTGCATTAAAGGAACACAATGGGAGTGGATAATATTGTCCGGTGCAGTTAAGAGGGGTCTCCGGTTTAGAGGGGTAAATTTTAGTGTTAAAAGATACGCAAATCACAGGACCATGTAAAACGTCCGGTTTTGAGGGAATTCCGGTTTACTGAGGGTCCGGTTTTGAGGGGTTTCACTGTACCATAAATTATTTAAGCTTGTATTTAAAAAATTGGTAAGTTGGCAGATATATATGACAGCTAAATGCTCCATTTACTTACTTTCAACAAGCACAGGATGTGTGGCGTTTTCCACAGTGGAGGAGTCGGGTAATGTAACTGTAAATTTAAACACACGCTTTTTGGTTGGAAGGTTAAGGTAACTGGAGTGATAGTGAAATAAACCCTCAACAGACAGGTAGCCATTGACTGCTCTCAGATCTTTGGTCAATGTTGTTGGCCTTTGTTTCTCACCACAATAAAACCTGAAAATAATTTAATGTGATATGGTACACATGGCACAAAATTCACACTCAAGTCATAATCAAATTATACATGTATACTCCACCATGTCTTTGTGTATTGCATACAATTCATGAAAATCCCTGAAATTAAAACTGTACAACTCCATTAGCATATAATGATGATCTATAGTGAAACCTCTTAAAACGTCTGTAAACCGGAATTCCCTCAAAACCGGATGTTTTACAGTCCCTTTTTAAAAATCAGGACAGAATTTAATCTCTGTAAACTGGATCCCTCTTAAAATCAGACATTTGACTTGGTCCCTAGGGTGTCCGGTTTAGAGGGGTTTCACTGTATATATAAATGTACAAACAAACATTCTAAGAGGACTGCTAAAGCAATAGATTTCTTTTACTGGGCAAAACAAATTTTCATATATATATCTTAAGTTCAAGGGCCATAACTCTGTGTCTGTGAAAAATAGGTAAATCACCACAGCAGTCAAATTTTATCTGTAGCACAACATGGTAAAGCTATATACAAAATTTCAGCTCAATATCTTGAAACAAATGTCAAAAAAAATATTTGTGGGACAGACAGACGGACAGAAGGACAGAGATGAAACCTATATTCTCTCATCCTCAGGTATATGGGACAGAGCTATCCCATGAAAGAAAGCTATGTAAGAAATTTCTATGTCTCATCCTCAGGTATATGGGACAGAGCTATCCCATGAAAGAAAGCTATGTAAGAAATTTCTGTCTCATCCTCAGGTATATGGGACAGCTATCCCATGAAAGAAAGCTATGTAAGAAATTTGTATCTCTCATTCTCAGGTATATGGGACAGAGCTATCCCATGAAAGAAAGCTATGTAAGAAATTTCTATCTCTCATCCTCAGGTATATGGGACAGAGCTATCCCATGAAAGAAAGCTATGTAAGAAATTTCTATGTCTCATCCTCAGGTATATGGGACAGAGCTATCCCATGAAAGAAAGCTATGTAAGAAATTTCTGTCTCATCCTCAGGTATATGGGACAGCTATCCCATGAAAGAAAGCTATGTAAGAAATTTGTATCTCTCATTCTCAGGTATATGGGACAGAGCTATCCCATGAAAGAAAGCTATGTAAGAAATTTCTATCTCTCATCCTCAGGTATATGGGACAGAGCTATCCCATGAAAGAAAGCTATGTAAGAAATTTCTATGTCTCATCCTCAGGTATATGGGACAGAGCTATCCCATGAAAGAAAGCTATGTAAGAAATTTCTGTCTCATCCTCAGGTATATGGGACAGCTATCCCCTGAAAGAAAGCTATGTAAGAAATTTGTATCTCTCATTCTCAGGTATATGGGACAGAGCTATCCCATGAAAGAAAGCTATGTAAGAAATTTCTATCTCTCATCCTCAGGTATATGGGACAGAGCTACCCCATGAAAGAAAGCTATGTAAGAAATTTCTATCTCACATGGGATATCACATGCTTGTGCTTAATATGATGTTGTTGATAATATGACGTCATATTAATGCGAAATGGTGATATGAGGTCATCAGACAACAATTTTAAATTAATATTTTGTTATTAAAACCTTCATTATAACAGCTATCTTGTTCATTTGTAGTGTTAAATTATATTCACAAAAATTAAAAATAAAACACAGTATTTATGATAATGTAGTTTATTTATGACAAAATGGTCAAATAAAAAAAGTTACTTTTTCAGCCATCTTTGTTCTTGTAAAATATGTTTATTTATTATATACATAGTAATGAAATATATAGATCTACGGAAACCATAAAAGTCATATCTGGTGAAAAGTCATATTTTCACTGTTTTTTAGCTACAGTGAAAATATAGAAATCGTATTTACTTTTTTGTAAAAGTGCATGATTAAATTATCTCCCTTTGTCTTGTTACTTTGTATTTAAATTTGATGATTACCAATGCATCTGATCGTATTTGAAAAATGAAAAAATGTAATTTAAACAACTGTACCTATAAAAAAGGGATACGATGTGCAATTACAATAAAATATCTAAAACGAATTGAATACGAAGCTAAATAATGCTGACAATGTAGTGTCATCGAATGTAAGTGTAAGAACTTTTGAGTATCGCTTTGTCAGGTATGTTTGCACTGCAGTATTGTTAAATAAATGTTAATAAAGATAAATTTTATTCAAATTTCTTTTTAAAAGTCTATGGTCAAGTAAATTTTCTGGCAAAGTTCCATAGAAAGAAATATATCATGATGTTACATGTTTTCGATAGGACAAGCGAAAGATATTACCAAAAAAGCAAAAGATATTGTCAAAAATTAGAAAATATGTATATAATAAATGGACCATTTCATGGTGTTTTTTCACACTCGTGATGTGTAAAAATAATATACTCTTCAAAAGAAGAAACGCAAAACCACATTGTCGTAACATTTGGAGAATTGATTTAATTATTGAATGGTGAGTCCGATAATTACAAAATGTTGCAGGATTGTTCACAATTCACTCTAGTCCATTGTGAGTAAGTGATAGGACACACCACCAAGGTCAAGGTCATCTGGAGTCAATACCGGGTGTGGCCTCCGCGTGTGTTGACAACTGCCTGGCACTGCCTGCCCATTGAAGCAACCAGAGTACGGATGACGTCCCGGGGGATGGTGGCCCACTCGGCCTGCAAGGCTGCTGCCAGCTTGGGCAGGGTCTGGGGCTGTGGTTGTCGCTGTCGGAGGCATCGGTCCAACTCGTCCCATAGATGCTCAATTGGGTTCAAATCCGGTGATGTCGATGGCCAAGGAAGGACATTAATGTTGTTGTTCTGTAGGAAAGCCGTTGTGAGACGTGCTGTGTGAGGCCTGGCGTTTTCATGTTGGAACACTGCGTTGGCGTTGGCCATAACTGGAACGATGTGTGGCCGGAGGATCTGGTCAATGTAGCCCTGTGCATTCAGGTTGCCCTGCACGTGGACCAGGTGAGTTCTGCCAGTGTGTGAGATGGCTGCCCACACCATGACACTACCCCCGCCGAATCTGTCCACTTCCTGCACGCAGTTTGCCGCATAACGTTCACCACAACGCCTATACACGCGACATCTTCCATCCTGACGTCGGAGCAGAAATCGGGACTCGTCACTGAACCACACCTGTCTCCATCGCAGTTGAGGCCATTGTCGATGAATCTGGCACCACTGCAGTCGGAGTCGACGGTGTTGTGGTGTTAAGATGACACCTCGAACTGGACGTCTGGCACGAATTCCTACCTCACGTAGGCGGTTCCGTACGGTCTGGTCGGATATCCTGCGCAAACCTGGTATTGCTGCGGCTGTGGAGGTGGCAGTAGTCAATCGTTCCCGAAGGTGGCGTACCCGGATGTAGCGGTCCTGCCCGGGGTAGTGACCCGTGGTCGACCGGATCTAGGGAGGTCACGTGTTGATCCATGTTGCTGGTAACGGTCCCACAGTCTGGAGATGGTGCTTGGGGACACATGGAATGCCCTGGCAACGGCCGTTCTGGATTCGCCTGCGTCTAGTCGGCCGATGGCATTGTTTCTCTGCGGTTCACTGAGACGTGGCACGTCCTGGATTGTCAACTGTCGGCCAGATACAGAGGCCAGGCAAGCGAACACCCTGCACTTTTATACTGTCGGTGTTCATGTTGCACGTGCAGACAACGCACGTGCAGTGGTGACATGGTTTGCATGTGGCTGCGTTTTTGCGAATATTCACATTTTGGAACTTCATTGTACAGTAGCTGCGTTTTATCGAATGTAACCGTGGGAATGTGTTTGGGACATGCAATGACCTTATATTCACAAAGCATGAACCGGTAGGAAACATAAAATCGGAGTTATAACCCATTTGTACCCTTTTGCGTTTCTTTTTTTGAAGAGTATATTCGTGAAAATATGGTTTTCACACATCACTTGTTGGCATAAAAATCATATTTGAAAAAACCCATGAAATAGCCTCTATTTACTGAATGGATGAGAGAAAAAGACTCCATCATATGCAGTCAGTGGTGAAATGTTTGACACACACACAGACACATACACACACAAACAGACACACACACGCACTGACACACACACACGCACTGACACACATACGCACTGACATACACACAGACTGACACACACACACACGCACACACAGATTGACACACACATTGACACACACACACACACACACAGACACACACCAGATCTTTTCAGCTTACTATTTAACCACTAATTGTTACAGTTCTGTTTAACAAAATCAATTTCCACAAAAACTCTACAAAGTACATGTATTTGGACTGTGTATTGAAAGATGGATTTAATATAAAATATAATCAAATAACTTTCCCCTGAGAAAGGCAGCTTAACTATAGTGCCTAAAACAGATAGTAATTATAACGGAAATACTGAACATGTTTTTCAGCAAAAAGTCTCCTTACTTTGATTTATGTGACTTTGTAATGTCTTTCCACTGACATAAGATGCCGCCATCCTTTTTCCACTGGTCAACGGATCCAGTTATTCTTTGGTACACATCAACATCGACTGACTCTAAAGTAAATGGTACACTTGCTAGTTCGCCATATTTTTCTGCAGTTACTCTGATGCCATCTATTTCCAAGGCGACACCAATTGGTCGCCTAATTATCCGATTTAGCGGAACACTGTAGAATTTTGCTGAATCCTCTGGGATTGTTTCTGGTGGTGAGAGTGTTGGGTCAAAAACAATGCTGACCTTTCCCCTTAATGCCTCTGAAATACAGCGAAATAAAAAACTGATATATACATGTGTAGCTGTTTTACTGATGGTATGAGGCAGGGAATTATTCAATATTTTGTTTAGGATCACGTTGCGTTTCGCTACACATGTTTCAGAGATCTTTACGCAATTTTAAAAATGGTTGCTAATCAATTATCAATTGACTAGAAATCTTGCTAATCAAGATTTTAAAACGAAATGTTCCGTGTGAGGAGTATCTCTTTTGAAAGAAAAAGTTAAAGGTTTGTTTTGTTTAACGACACCACTAGAGCACATTGATTTATTCATCTTCGGCTATTGGATGTGAAACATTTAGTAATTCTGACATATAGTCTATAGCGAGGAAACGTGCTACATTTTTCCATTAGCACCAAGGAATCTTTTATATGGACCATATCATAGACAGGATAGTACATACCATGGACTTTGATATACCAGTCGTGGTGCACCGACTGGATTTTTATGGAAGAAGTTTAGAGATAAGAATTTCTCATGCAATAAAGTGTTTTGCAACATTTCCAGCTGTCAAAACAACAACAAATGTCATTTCATCATTTTCAAAAATAAATTTAATAAAAAATGCAATTCAAATAATTACGGAAATTAATAAATGAATATTTACACATTTTCGATTATTCCAAATGTCTGTTTCTAACAAACACATAAAAAAGCTGTCAGTTAAAAATTTGAAATCAATTTGTTAACAAGAAGCCCATGGGTCTAAATGGTCACCTGAGTAAACTGTTGACCTGCATACCAAACTCATGGAGTGCAAGACTGTCACACCCATTTTCCAAGTAACACCTACACTGTATACCTCAGCTTTTTGTAAAGTCAACACAAAAAGAAGCATCATAAGCAACAAATAACAAAGATGAAATGATGAAAGCCGAGTGCAGAAACACTTACCATTTTCCATCAATGTCACTACTAGATGGAGTGGCCTGCTTTTTGCCATTTTAAAATTTCATTTTCTTGAGACATAATACATTAGTCCATATTATTGGGTAGTTTTTAACATAAGGGACATGTATATCCACAATTAGCAATATTTTCATCATGCACATAAGTGTACAAGACTAGGGGGGGGGGGGGGGGGGGCAAGAGGGAAAACTGCACCCCTAGTGCTGGAGCAAAACCTCAAAATCGGGCAAACATTACAGAGATATTCGTGGAAAATGTGCTAATCTGAGACCTTTTTACCATGTATTTCCATCATTCTATCCATGAAAAATAGTGATTCGTTTTCAACCCTATATAGCTGTTGGTAGTAATGTTAATATGAATAAATGTTGTTATCCAGATTCGGACATTTTCGTTTAATTCAGGCAAGAGCCAGCCTGCCCCCCCCCCCCCCCCCCCAATAATGGGAGCCTGTACACCTATGTATATACACCATACATGTGGGGTGGTGGGTGGGGGTGGGGCGGAGGACCTGTCTAATATAGACCGTGAATTTAGCAGCATTCTGTGCTTCCACAAAACCCAGATTTTGAGTCAGAATCCTAAAACACCTTCCTTACACACCAGTGTAAGGGATGACCTGTTGTACATCAAAATAGTCTCCAACATATGTTGGAGATCACTTCTGAGACTTATGATTGGTTGTTCCGAGGTCATGACCCAAGTGTCTCGAGTAATTATAAACTGACGACGTCATTTTAGTATGTTATTTATGACTATGAAGTCATTAATTTCTACTTTCTACTTAATGTTGAGGCTTTTTGTTTAATGTTTTCCCCGTTAAAACTATATTAAAATGAATTTTTGTAAGGGTGTGTTAGAAATAGAATAATACACTCTCACTATTTGGAGATGATTTATCTTACAACTTGTGATTTCCAAAAGTATCTAACTTGCTTTCGCTCATTAGTTACATTTGGCAACCACTCATTTCTAGGGTACTCGGGTATTATTCTCTAAATATTAAATCATTTACCGGTAATGCCTGTTACTCCAAGCGTACATTTTTATAATGAATCAAAATACTGATGAAAGTAGCCTATGAAAAATCTATATTTTGGTGTATGGTGTTAGGATAGGAAGGTCGATAATAAAAAATAACAGTACACTTTGTACACTAGTCAAAATTATGATAACTGTGAACAGTCCTTGACATAAGAAGAATTGCATTTTTACCTGTGACTTTGAATTTTGGTGAAAAAGCAACAACGGGATCTGCAAATTTGATTCCACCATCGAACACCATCATGGAATTGTCCGTAAGCATTCAAAGACTTAACCCACGTGTCTTCTGGTTTCATAAGAGTGGCTATGAATTTCAAAACAGGATGAGCATCGAGAATCTTAATATTCGAGAAAGTGACTTCTCCCGTGGAGGCTCTCTTTTCAATGGTGACACCACCATCCCCAGAAATTAGTCTCGGACCAGTCATCTTCACCTGGAAGTGAACAAAAAACACAAAACAAGTTGAAGGTGACAAAGAAATAATATGACTTTCAGGGAATTAGAGGTTTTGAGAAATTTATAAAGGACAATCAAATTTGAAGGTCCAAGTAAAGTCAGTTATTGGTTTTAAAACCTTGTTTCTTACTGTGATAAAAGGAAGGAAATGTTTTATTTAACGATGCACTCAACACAGAGGAAACCTGCTATCGCCACTTTATGGGCTACTCTTTTCGATTAGTAGCAAGGCATCTTTTATATACACCATCCCACAGACAGGATAGCACATACCACGGCCTTTGTTACACCAGGGGTTGATATTGTAATACCAAGGAAATAACAAAATAATTGCCTGTCATTTGCATTTAATCATCTGTATAAAAATTAATGTTGTATTTGACTGGGTGCTGTTTTTAAAACTATGTATGGTTATGTACAAAAAAAGGTGAAATATATGCATAGAACTAAAATAATTGTTACGTGTGTATGTGTGTGTGTGTGTGTGTGTGTGTGCATGCACGCGTACACACATACACACACACTGTTTGCAGAATTCTCACTTGAGACATTTTTTAAATTTAGAAACATCACCTGTGTTTGGAATTCCGAAGATATTTTGAGAGATACAATTGCTGTGGAATCGAGACCAGACGTCACAATGTTTTTGTTGATATCCACTATTTTTAGTGAAATATTAAAGGAATTGTTTGCTACAACCTTGGATGGAAACTCTTCAGAAAATTGTATGGTCCATGCAGGAACTACAATGAGAATAACATCAACATATAGTAAAAAAAAATATATATAATAATAACAGAGCATTTTGTTTATATTACCTCTTAATTCACTATCCAAGTTTAGGAGATCGCTATGCAATTCTAAAACATTAAATAGTAGTTGCTAATCAATTTCCATAATTGATAGCAACTTTTGCTATAATCAAACATTTAAATACTTAATTTGCAAAAAACATTTTTAATTTAATGTCATCACAACACTTTGTTAAAACTATGATCAAAACTAATTTCATGGATTAATTTGCTCAACATTCAGAATCATGCTCTGCAGCAGCCTTGTGTAATGTTTCAAATACAATATACTGTAATTTTTAAATCCAATATGATGTCAGTAAATAAAAAGCACAAACTGCAGTAAAAATAAAAAGGGAATTCCCCTTCCAGAAGTAATGTTCAGGCCCACATTTAAACATGTATTTAAAAAAGCTGCTAATTAAATTAAATAATCTAGGGATTCTTCTTTTCTTTTCATACTCATTTCTCTTGGCCGAACAAAATTCAAATTGTTAAAAACAAGCATTCTGAGAGTACTGCTAAAACAATACATGTGTGACTCCCCTACCAGACCCAGACATTTGTTTTATCTTCTATAAGTTCAGCCTGCATGTGTCAAATTACTGTGTTAAAACTGGCTAAATCACCATGCAATTTGGCAGATGGCAGCTTAATCTCTCCATTCACATGTACCTGTACTTACTTTCAACCAGCACAGGATTTGTGGCTTTTTCCACAGTGGTGGAGTTAGGCAAGGTAACTGTGATCTTAAACACACGTTTGGCTGGAAGGTTGTGGATACTGGAGTGATAGTGAAATAAACCCTCCAATGACAAGGCACCATTGTCTACTCTCAGATCTTTGGTCAGTGTGGTTGTTCTTTCATTCTCACCACAAACATACCTGAAAATTAGACATGTAAATAGAGTACATATATAGGACCTGGAATTCACACTAACAAATGTTACCACATCAAAGACACCATTTAATTACTGTGTTACCTGGGGTTTTGAGATGTGCAAACAAATCTCCCTTAAAGGAGAGGACAATTAAGGCATTTGGCCTGGTATGCATATACAACGATATATAATGCACATTATTGCGTAATATCAACAAGTATAATCGTATAGTTAATTAATAAAACGGTTAAATGTGACAGCGCAGCCATTTTGTACCATCCTAGTGAATACTCCCTCTGGCGAGCTGGTGGTTACGTAATACCTAATGTGTCACGTCAGGAATTAGTCTTCGAACTGAAGAAACAAAACATACCTGATTTTTGCGAATCCATCTCAATGTTCTGTAATAATAGTCATCCCAGTAAGCCAACAACAATTATATATTATTTTTCAATACAAAATAAACTACCATTGTCAAAGTGTTGAAATAACTGTATTATGGTTTCACATAAATTAATCCATGTACTGAAATAATAATCGGAGTGTTTTCTTGGTTAATTGGTCTTTTCTTTCCGTGGCCTGTACCTGTGGTTCCTGATTGGCAGGTGTACATTTAGACGGTCCCCAGACACTGTGTCTAGACACACTAAAAAGACGTGCCTCTTTTATTAAGATCACAGGGTGTTGTGTGGTAACCGCACGGATACCCCTCCAATCGCAATGGGCATTATCAGCCGCCTGCTTTATTATTGTAAGTAATTCTGTAAAACCCTTGATTAAGTAGACTTTCCCATCTAAAATCACAAAACTGACCAATTACGTCGTCCTAAAGAAAAGAAAAGTATCACTTGGGTATCGTGAGTGGTCGTTTTTGCTCGAACGTACCCTACCAATAGGCCTAATAATATGCATTTTTTCTTTGGATTTTTAAAAATAGAAAAATACTATACTATAACTCCAATTCGTTCTATTGATGCAAATTGAAATATATTTAGTTAAATAGTTTATTATACTATCAAGTCATTTATGTTTTACAAATAAGGTTAATGAAAGCGAAGCGCCTTGTCGTAAATTAATGCATTTGTTTACACTGTGCTTAAGAGGAGATGGACGGAGCTGACGTCACTTCGCCCCAAGCTATACTACTGGTCGTCACAAAAACGAAACAAAATGGTTGCCCCCAATTAGCAGGAATAATCATGGTTTTTTATTAACTCTAAAATTACGTGTTTTTCATTTGTTAAAGTGTCAGTATGTGTTGGTGGTCCGGATATGCATCTTTCTAACACATAAGGCTCTTGTTTGAGTTGACCCTACCTTTAAGCAATTATTTTTCTTTTTTTCCTTAATATTTTTTATTTATTCTAGTTTAGTATTAATGCGAAGCCCCCTTAAAAAAAAAATCCTTGTGCATGGCACTCAACCAGACACTTGTGGAAATTTATCCTACAATCAATTGGTCAATATGACGACTTGTCAGTGACCAAAAATATAGGTTATGTGACATAAGCCCAACTCAACTCGACTCGAAGTATTTCAGACTAGATTTTCAATAATATATTCTAAATATTAAACTGTTTCAGCACAGTATATATCAGGGCCATAGCTAGGATTTTTGTTTGGTGGGCAACTGAGTAGTTAATAGTCTAAAACTCCTTAAATGGTTAAGAGAATTTTCTTTAAGTTTCTACATATATATATATACACAAATAATGTTTGTGTCATGATAAAGTTATTTACTTATGAATTAGTTTAGAAATGCTTTTTTAATGACAAAATGTGGCTTAGTCCAGCTCGCCAAATGCGAGTAAAAATTGTGATGGACAAATTAAAAAACGCAAATACCAGTCCGACAAGCGATCTCTTTTTCTGACTGACTATAATTTGCTTCACTGTTTATAGTCAAATTAATTTTAATATGTATATATTCCTCATGGTCTTATAAAATGTCCTTTTATAAAACACAAATTAAATATTGTCTTATTATAATATTATCAGAATTTATCTACATATAATTACTACACGTGTGCTCCTTTAAGATTAAATTTTGTTTATTGATTTGCCAATCAAGGTATGCATGGGGCTTGATTTCCTTTGCCATGTGATGTTGATCACTTACCAAGGGAACTTAATAAATATCATTTGAAGTGGAGACAATGTATATTATAATATTGTTATAAACAGCAGGGCTAGCTCTGGGTCAGCAGAAAATTTCACCAAATTATCTAATAAACTTAAAAAATTGCAAAAACCCAGTTCTTTTGTAACAGAATATCAATTATTACATGAAATTATTTCGCAACATTAAAATAAAATTTGCCAATTGTTTTTGAAATTCACAACTGGTGAGCAAATTTGGCGAGTGCCAGAGCTAGCCCTGGAACAGTAATTATGAGTAATATTGTTTTATATAATATTATATAGGCTGGCGGACTAGTAACAAATCCGGCTAGCTAGTAAATTGTACCCGGTATAGTTGTATGTGGTCCAGCAGGCTAGAGAAATAGTTTCTATTTCTGCACCCATGGCTTACAAAGAATGACATCATGTATCTTACAGTATGATGTCATACTGCAAAATCCTTGCTAATTTTATTGTACTCGATTTACGTACAACTGGAAGAAATTATAATTTACCAACTATTCTTGTTGGACTGGAGGATAAAAAAAAACCTCAAAATGGTTAAGTTATTGGTTTTATTCTACTCAGGTCAAATGGTAAATGCAGAGCTTCATGATTTTAGAAACTCTAATAGTCACAAGATAAAGCCAATATCATAAGACAGTAATCAGTTATTCTTTATATAAAGCTGTCACATGGGGAAAACCTATAACTTGGGGCGGGATATAATATATATATATATATATATATATATATATATATCAGGGGTGGGTCCTGCTTGACGTCATCATTAACGGGGGGTGAGAGGGGAAAAAAGAAAGGAATAAAAAAATAACTTGTTTATCACATCAGTGAAAAAAAACACCCCACAAATTGTATATATTTTACATAATGGAATAAATAATATAAAAAAGGAATAAAAGTTATGAATTTAAACCGGCCTCGGTGGCGTAGTGGTTAAGCCATCGGACTACAGGCTGGTAGGTACAGGGTTCGCAGCCCGGTACCGGCTCCAACCCAGAGCGAGTTCTTAAGGGCTCAATGGGTAGGTGTAAAGTCACTACACCCTCTTCTCTCTCACTAACCACTAACCAACTAATAACTAACCCACTGTCCTGGACAGACAGCCCAGATAACTGAGGTGTGTGCCCAGGACAGCGTGCTTGAACCTTAATTGGATATAAACACGAAAATAAGTTGAAATGAAATGAAATGAAATATGAATTTAAATCCCATATATGTATAAAAAGTATGAGTATTCAGTAGTACTGTGTCCTGAAAATTAATAAAAGATTGCACCGTTGAAGCGTTTGACCGCCTGAGCTAGCACATGTTTAGACAAAGAGATTAATAACGTCATCACTGACTGGACGAAATTTGACCTCTACTGGCTCTTGAGATAACCAGTACATGTAGCTGTTCTGCTTACTCCCACTTGTTAACAAAAAAGTGGAAACCTTTTGTTAATTTTAAAATCCTTTATAATTATTGGATAGACTACATTGAACAGTCAACAATAAATACATTTATTGATTATTTCAGTATATTTTATGCTATTTCAAGCAGTTTGTATTGCACAAAAGTCTCTTGCTTCGGACTGGGACACTCGACCCGACAAAGCTCCGTACATAGGTGTTGACAGGTGTTGATTGTAACCAGTTGCAAACTCTGGGTCCTTTGTTTTAATTGGAGTGTAATACCTTGATGGCTCTCTCACCAAGAATGGTGTTATTGTTAACGTCTGTTTTATCTCTTGACTGGCTCAGCAACTTTGACAAAATTAATGTCTAGCCTAGTGGCTGTGGATTGACACTACTGTAGGTCCGACTTCCGTGACTGACGATATATACTTAGGCAGACTTTAAAATCACAGACGTCTGAAACACAAGCTATACTGACCACTATTTATTTATTATTTTAAATCATGCATGAGGTACCGATGTCTGGGCAGGCCGGTCCACTTGACGGATAAGAATTTGTTCCAATAATAGAAATGGACAGGTGCTTCGGACCGACAAGAATGACAAAAGTGGGACCGGCAAACACATGTTTTTAAAAAATAATTTCGGTCTTAGAGATCGAGAATCGGTCTCAGACCGGGAGAAAAGAGTTTTTCCCCACCCCTGATATATATATATATATAAACAGCAAGTAATAACCTCCAAAAACTAAATCTCAATATTGGGGATTAAATTTGCAGAAGCAGAAAATCTTGCTAAATTTGCAGCCCGCAATGGGTTATTTAAATACTACAGAGGTCAACCTACTCGTAATCATCAAAGAAAAGCTTGAAAATTCATTTCAGCATTTTATATTAAATTGCTATAAAAACATAACAAATGGTGCTGTGGTGCCTTATTTATCATACTGAATAATTCTTTCTAAAACAAAATCTCCTTACTTTGAATCATCGGACTCTGGCCCTCTTCCATATTTCCACTGACATAAGACACCTCCATCTTTTTTCCACTGGTCAACAGATCCACTTATTTTTCTATACACATCAAAATCAACTGACTCTACAGTAAATGGTAGACTGGCTAATTCACCATGTCTTTCTGCAGTTACTCTAACACCATCTATTTCCAACGTGGCAACAATGGGACGTTTAATTATCTGATTTTGTGGAACACTGTAGACCTTTTCAGAATCCTCTGCGATTTTTATTGGTGGTGAATAGGTTGTGTTAAAAACAATACTCATCTCCCCCAGTGATTCTCCTGCAATAGAATAAATACTCATTCTCAATAAACCAGTGCATTTTACTATCGAAAATTTGCCTTGATAAACTAAACGTGTTCTAAATCTAAAAAGGATGGTTGTACAAGATATGATGAATATAAATTTGTTTGAGTTTTAACATCATCAAAGTACTTTTCTCTGGAGATGTTGAAAATTATTATCTCTCGATCTGTTCATTTCAGTGTATATGAAATGTCATTTACCTTTAAAAATGTGTGTCATAAACTGGAAAAACATAAATACATTGGTTGTGAATCCTGTAGAGAAGTCGCAGTAAATATTCTAGAATACAGTTGTAATATATAGAATGAGTTTGCATGTGATGTTCTCTATGGCTGATGCTTTCTAGCGAAGATGACGTGGTAATATTAACTTGTTCAGAAAAGAAACACCATACTATGTTAATTTGTCAAACAAAAATAACCAGTAATATCATATGGATTACTAGTATTTCTAATCTGTAGGCAACATGATTATAACTAAACACAATAGACCTCTTTCACATTCCACTGCGCATATGCCCGTTGCGGGGTAACTCGAGGACGCAAACCGCGAACTCACGCGAGATCTCACAAAAATAGACCTGTGGACAAGTTGGGGGGCATAGTCAATTGGAGGCCACGCAATAGGAATGTGAATATCTCCATGATTAATAATTATTCTATCAGTAGGGAACCCGAAAATTCTGTCGACATCCAACAAGACTTATTGGAGACATTTGTGAATTATTGCTTATCACGAAATAAAAAAAATATTTTGTTGTTAACGCCCGACAAACCATCGGTTCGGATTCGTACGCAATAAATATCGGATATGGGCTGAAATATTAAATATTAATGTGTGCGCACAGATATTTATTGTATTTAACATAATTTAAATATTTATAAAGCATTATACAAATAAATATATTCAGGATTCTTGTCGGGATTTCTTTTCGCCAAGTTATTTAAAATTTTGTTTGGTATTTGGAATAAAATTAAATGATACATATGAAAGTTGAGCTATGGTATATAAACATTAGAATCAGGCCCGTACGAACGATATCTGAGTTGGAGGAGGGGGCACAATCTGTAGTGGATGGACAGTCTAGCCATATTTTAAACCGGGTTATAAAAGTGGGGCTATAGTCCCCACCTCCGATTTCTTGGTTGATACCGACCTGAGAATGGACAGAAATGTAACTGTATTGCATATACAGCTATTTAAATTCGAAGCAAGATTATTTAACCTAAGAAAGATTAAGTTTTATTTATAACACTAACCGACAGCTTGATAATATAGCTACAAACTCAGGATGGTCTCTTTATTATAAATTCATGAGGGTTTATTATGCGCAGTCATAAGATACTTCGTTTGAATGTTTGAAGCAAACATTAAGTACCATGCCAGGCCCGTAGCCTGGAGGGATGGGATTGAGAGTTCCGCTCAAATGAAAAACAAAATCGGATTTCACATATAAAAGTCCTTGTCCCCAAATGACCGGGATAACGTAACAAGAACGTCTGTCAGGTTCCATTTGCTGCAAGTTCGATCCTCCTCAGTGGGCCCGTTTGATTATTTCCCGTCTCAACCAATGATCCATCAAAGGACGTCGTGTATGCTATCCTGTTTGTGGGGTGTGAGAAGTATAAATACATTGGTACTACTGAAAACAAACAGTTTCTTGTCGTGGCTCTATGACCAGGCCATTTTACACGCATACCACAACTTAATGTAACTTGTTAACGTATATTTCGCAACAAAAGTTCGTGTATTATTCTCGAGTGTAACCGGCGTCATCTCATTGTTTGGCAAGGGGTTCTATATGTATATGTATATGTATATGTATATGTATATGTATATGTATATGTATATGTATATGTATATGTATATATATATATATATATATATATGTTCCGTTTACATGGAATTTCGATATCCCCCTACCCCCCCCCCCCCCCCCCCCCCCCGCCAACTCCCACCCCACCCCGCTAATCATGCTGGCTACGGGCCTGAAGTTATATACACTATTCATAAGTTAGACCAAACATCAAATTAGGATCGTATCGGGTTGCATGGGTCTACCACTCTGGAAAAGTTGCTGCACTTTATGTTATGTATAATCATGTACATTATAAAAACGTGTGATACTTGCATACCATATTGATATATAGGATTTCTCCTTATACTTGTAAATGTGTATCAAAGTGCTGATGGTATCGCTAACGATCTCGACCAATGTTCTCAGGTACAAAATACAAAATAGTAACCAAACACTATTGTACATACAGATATATCTTTACTTCAAACTTATCTTCATGTAAACAAGATGTCATTTTCTAAATTCTTCAAAACAAACAACGCAAACAGCATGTCAACTTTTACTTCCGCGTTTACATGTGACGTCAAACTTTGATCCGATCCGACCTCTGGAGGCCAGGGGCCCAATCCCGGGAAGATCAAACTTTGAGCCGCGTTTACTCAGTTTCTGACGTCATGCTAAGGTTTTCGCATGTGACGATTCATATATGTTTTAAAACTTCGTAAATATCAGATATTATTTCAAGTGAAGTTGTATGTATCTGATACACATTTTAGTGAAAATAAAATAAAATAAAATGAAAAAAAAAGAAGAAGAAAGAAATGTTTTATTTAACGACGCACTCAACACATTCTATTTACGGTTATATGGCGTCAGACATATGGTTAAGGACCACACAGATTTTGAGAGGAAACCCGCTGTCACCACTACATGGGCTACTCTTTCTGATTAACAGCAAGGGATCTTTTATTTGCACTTCCCACAGGCAGGATAGCAAAAAAACATGGCCTTTGTTAACCAGTTATGGATCACTGGTCGGTGCAAGTGGTTTACACCTACCCACTGAGCCTTGCGGAGCACTCACTCAGGGTTTGGAGTCGGTATCTGGATTAAAAATCCCATGCCTCGACTGGGATCCGAACGCAGTACCTACCAGCCTGTAGACCGATGGCCCAACCACTACGCCACCGAGGCTGGTAAAAAAATAATAATAATAAAAAAAAAAAAAAAAATTAAGTAAATAAATAAATAAATACATAAATAATTTGTGGATAGACATGTAACATTGATTAGTAGTTGTACGACTGTCTTTTTTAATGAAACGATAAGGGGAAAATAGAGCTGTGATAAAGGTCTGTGTTAGTTTTGTTGAGTTTTTAGGTGGAAGCGGAGGCATATTTTATTAAATTTTAAATCCTGATACATGTGGAGAATTAAACATCACTGGAAATCTGCATGAGTATTTAACTATAATTCTAATTGTTAAAAGTAAAAAACACATTCCACTAAAGGTTTTTTTTTTGTGTGTGAATCTTTTTATTTTACATTGTTAAAATGCCCTTGACAGGCGATTCCAGAGACTTCGTCTAAGTTAATGTTTCACTGCTTTTGGTATTAAACCATTCTGATGTAAACTTTAGTAGACCGTTTTTCGCAGCCATTTTAACATCTTGTACGAAATATGTACGTTAGTCGCTAGCGATTCACAGCTCCTACGAAGCTAATCACGACGCTCATGACAACTGTCGATCATGCCCCCCAATTTGTATATAGCCTCGATACCGTCCAATTCAGCAAGGGGCGGTACTCTTCGCGCACATGCGCAATGGGAATGTGAAAGAGGTCTATTGTATAATCTAGTGTAGGTGATTTATTAAAAAAAATCAATTCAGATAGATGTCGAAGGAAACGTTTTGTTTAACGATGCACTCAACAAATTTTATTTACGGTTATATGGCGTCGGACATATGGGTAAGGACCACACAGATATTGAGATAGGAAACCCTCTGTCACCACTTCATAGGCTACTCATTTCGATTAGCAGCAAGGGATCTTTTATATGCACCATCCCACAGACAGGATAGTACATAACACGGCCTTTGATATACCAGTCGTGGTGCACTGGCTGAAATAAAATATAGCCCAATGGGCCCACCGATGGGGATCAATCCCACACCAACCGCGCATCGAGCGAGCACCTTACCACTGAGCTACATGATACATCCCACCCCTTAGATAGATGTCAAAGTCCACCACCTGTTAAATGTAACAGATCTTAAATAATATCACATCAGAACCAAAGACATAAGGCAAAACGTGTAGTGCTGTGAGGAAATACAGATACCGAGAAGACAGATTCATCTAAAGAATTTGTAGACCAGTGATCATGCATGGATGGTATAGTAGGGTGGACAGGCCCAGCTTCAGAAGTATGAGATGGTACCAATATAAATAGGGAGGGCCAATCAATAGTTTTCAGTAAAAGCATATACCTAGCCAAATTAGCTGGCACAAATTCAGCAATAAATTAACAATTACTCAAAACCACCCACCTGTACATCTCTCGGACGGAAGAGCGACCTTAAGCACTCGACCAAACAAGCACTCCAACCCCGGGGATCAACAGCGGGATGGTAGCGAATGAATTAATAACCGCTAGATATGACAATGCTTGAATCGTGACATCTGGGACCCCCTTGGTCGAACATCCACCCTACGCACTCGAACAGACCACGTATTCCAACCCGGGGGGAGAACGATGAAATGACAAAAGTAAAAGCATATACTCAACCAAATTAGCTGGTATAAATTTAGCAATATAAATTAACAATTACTCAAAACTACCCGCCTGTACATCCCTTGGATGGAAGAGCGACCTTAAGCACTCGACCAGGCACTCCAACCTGGGGATTAACGGCAGGACGGTAGCGAGTGATTTAATAACCACTAGATATGCCAATGCCATTCAGACCTAACCACGATAACCATATTATTCTACTGTAAATATGTTCATGTTCTGAAGCTCGTGATTGACAACTGGCATACACCACCCGCTAACGACACATTAGGTTTGTGTCTTTAAAAAATAAAAATAAATTATTGCTGGGTTTTTTTTTCTTTTTTCTTTCTTTCTCACTAAGACAGGATCGAAGTCGCAGTAACCCAATTGACTAATTAACCAGCCAATCAACATCGTTAGATAATCAACCAAGATAGGACACCACTAATTATCGCCTATTTTTTGAAGCACTCTCATTGGTCCAATCCAGCCAATCACGGATCAAGAACCCCACTACACCTAACTGTAAATAAACTGCATGAATTTGTCTTTGCACCCGCACCATGTTTAAAAAAAAAAAAAATTATTACTGATGCATTCCATCCTAGCTAACTAAGGTAAGTCAACTAGGGTTCCAGAAGCAAAGACATGCAGGAAAACCGATACCCAACTATCCAGATAGCCTGAAGACAAACCAAGTAAGCCTACTAAAATCCTACATTTAGGGGACGGGAATCAAAATTCTTCAAACTAAGTACCTAGATCAGTACATATATGTATACAATTGCTACTTGCCACTGTTAGTTTCGTTTTATTGCATTGGTAATAAAGTTAAGTATGCCAAGCACTAGGCTTTTAAACCAATACCTACACTATAAGGGTTTAACCCTTCAAATTAGATAGCTAGGCTAGTTTAACTCCCCCTCCGTCATTGTATTCAATGCTATACAAGGAAGGAGGAGGATGGGTGGTCATGAATGACCGTTGAACTCACTAGAATAGGGACTTAAGACAATAGGTACAACCGTAACACAAAACTAGGATTCACACACAGACTACATGCTCACTGCATCAGTATACAGGGTGCACTGACTAATGATAACAATGCACCCGCCCCCATTTAATGGCCCAACACGTACTCTAATAAGGAACCGGACAAAAGAATACCGTTCCGAGTACACAACTGCAATGCACCCGGGGGAAGCTGAACAAAAGAATATCGGCCTCCCCCACCCAAACCCCCAATACTTGCTGCTGGTAATAACTTGGTACTTGGTGATGCCTTGACCAGAAGCGGTCAGGCCCTTTATAAGGGCCCTATGGGCAACCTAGGGAGACATCACAGCATCGTAAAGGTCTAAAATTAACGAGCTACTCTCAATTCACTAATATCAAAACCTATATTAGCTCGGCCATTTACCTTTCGACCGACCGTTCAAAATTGTGCCAAATTCCCTAAATCAAAATTGCGCACCCTTTTCTCTTTGGCATTTAACTGCTCCATTCAAATTCCATAGCACCACCACCACCCCCACCCACCTGCTACCGATTTGATCAGGCTGCTGGTTCTCCCTTGCACCTGCCAGTGCAGGCGGTCCCTCCTCTCCCCTCCCCCCACCTTTCCTGTCATGGACGGAGGAGCCGGCCAAGGCCGGCTCTTGCGCCCACGACAGGCGTGCGCTACAACAGCTTGTTCTGAATGTGCACGTAAAACCCTATGACATGACATAAGTTGTTTTCAGTTAAAAACAGCCCGCCTAGCCCATCTGCATATTTTAAAAAATTTCAGGCATCAAAGATTTTTTTTAAAGAATTGGTCCAGAGTCAGGAAACATTTTGTTTAGTGACATTTCTAGTCAAATGAAATTGTCCCGCATTTCTCTCATCCCCCTCTCCGAGTCCTCGACAACGAAATTGTTAACAGATAATCTAACATTTTTGGAATTTACAGATATAACAATTCACATGTTTTGCAATTATAATTATCAGTTGAGCAACTGAATGGTTATGATGGTAAACAAAACAAAAATCAAACGCAGTGTTTTCTATTTCTCATTTATCGTCAACATCCCTGACTGCTTTAATAATTATTCTTCCAACTGTGTTTGGTTTGTTTTCTCATGCACGGTTTACGCAATCAACATCTGATTTATTGTCTGCACTGCTTGTCGTTCATTTGTGATGTTTTTCTTCACAGTTTGTGAACATTTTCATTAACAATAATTAAAATTTAGACAAGTATGTATCTCAATACAAAACTTTACAAACTCTTAAAACCATTAATTTTGCTAAGTAGTTTTTGTTTATTCCGTAAAATTACCGATATCGGTTCCACATAGGGTCTTAAAAATTGTAAAAATTAAATGCTTTGGCCTTGTTGATCTGGTATGTGAGGTCATGTGACATGCACCGAATGTTAATTCATCTTTCTCCATTTTAAGTCGATTTCTACGAGTCATGTAGACCCAATATCGGTAATTTTAAGGAATAAACAAAAACGACTTAGTAAAATTAATGGTTTTAGGGGTTTGTAAAGTTTTGTATTTAGATAGGCCTACTTACTTGTCTGAACTTTATTGTTAATGAAAATGTTCGTGAACTGTGAAGAAAACCTCATAAATGAACGGCATGCCAATGACAACAAATCGGATGTTGACTGCGCGAACCGAAGCACAAGAAAACAAAGTTAACGGAGTTGGAAGCATAACGCAGTTATGGACGTTGGCGATACTTGAGGGTGCTTCACTTTTGTTTACTAGAATGGATTTGTTTTAGGTCCACATTGTTGATTTTTTACGTTAACTGATTACAATCTATTTTGTTTCATGTATCATAACTGAAAAATGTAGAATAGTATTTCCGTAAATGTCGTATTCTTGTTTTTCTCGTTAGGTGAACGCAGTTTGGGACCTCGATGGAACGTCAGGTGAATTTACCGACCAAAAACACTCAGAAACCATCATAACCAGATATTTAAAAACAAAACAAAAACAAACAAACAAACTCACCAAAAAACAAAAAGAGTGTGATAGGACTTAGTAAAAAACAGTTTCGACAATGTAAAATTAGTCTAGAAATTCCCATCTTTTAGTTTTACATCTTCGCAGAATATAACTTTTGTAGTTAGCTCCCCTGAACGAGCAGACGATTGCTGCGTTCATTACAAATTGTGACGAGCGTTTGTTTAGCGAAATAGCCGTGAACACAACATGCGAAGTGGGGTATGGATTGATCCCCGTCGGTGTTCCCATTCATTGGGCTATTTCTCGTTTCACAAATGGTGTAACAAAGGCTGTGATATGTAGCCTAACTTTGTAAGTACTGTCTGTGGGAGTTTTAAAACTAATTTTGAGTAAAACCAGCCTATCTCAACCGATGGATTTTCTCAAGGTTCATCAGGAGAAGACTGAATTTTAAAACATCCCAACAAGTACTGCAGTATTTAAAAGCAAGATAAAAACAGTTCAGGTGAAAAGCTAAAAGTTAAAAGAGCAGTCATATCACATGATAAGCGACATGTAGCCTAATGTCCGAACCAAAGTTTGTCCAGACACAAATCACACAAAAAAACCCACTACAAATATATAGATTCCACACACGAAACTGCAACGATGTCGCCGATATCGTCTTTGCTAAGATTGCATAGGAACAAATACATGCAGTTTTCTGCCGTCTGCCATGTTGCTTGTTTATGGAATACTCTTCCAGAGGGGTGAAAGCCTCCAAAGTATGCGACACAATTAATATGAAATCAATGATCTCTAGTGGTATCATTAAAAATAATAATAACAATAAAAAATAATAATAAATAATATGACGTCATCACGTTTGCTTTTATATCATAACATGTTATGACATTGTTAGATTAAGTCCTATCCTTTCACCCCTCTTGAAGAATATTCCATAAAAAGTTAAAATGGCAGCTGACACAAAATTACATGCTTTTTGCCCTATGCGCTCTCAGCGAAGTCAATATAGGTGACATAGTTATCATCTGGTATGTGGAATCTGTGTCATTGTAATGTTTTTTTCAAGATTTGTGTCTGGACAAACTTTGGAGGAAATCGAACGGCAATTAAAGGTAGGAGAGTAATTTTTCGTAGTTGTTAACAATTTGGTTCGGACAATAGGCCTATCCACAATGATTCAGCAAATGTGCAATTTAGTTTTGTCAAATCAACAATGTTTTGTACTACAGTGCAATTATAGGCCAACTCTGTCCTGTGGTGTTGGAATGAGGGGCTACATGAGGTGCTTCAGACTGCTCATTTATTGAATTCAATTCAATTCAATTGAATATTTGGAAAATGTTATGTCTGTGACTGTGAAGACGGGTGCTAAATTGTTGTCTTAAACTTAGGCTAACTTTAAGAGTCTTAAATTTAACAGTGATCTTCGATCTGGATGTCAAAAATCGGATAGCTTCTTAAAAAAAATATTGTGGTGCCATGTCAGCTGCTTATTTTTCATTTTCAACTTCTCAAGTTTCATCAAGCAGATTTCAACAAAACTCACTATCAACTAACTAATCAACCAATTAGTCAATCAACCAATCAATCAATCAGTTCAGTTTTAGCATCTTTACATCCAAGTAAGGATATACCTAGAGTTTGTGCCCAAAACGAAAGGACTTTTGGCGGACTTTCGACAATTTGGAATAGGCCTATCACTTAGTGCAAAGAAAGCCTGAATAAAACGTTAACAGATCCCCCAAAATCGTCTGTTAGGCCTAAATTTTATCTAATTTGGAGTATCTAATCCAAACATAAATAAATAACATTAAGAAAAGAGGATCAGACTATCTAACAGGGGGTGGGGTGGGGTTAATTTTGAATGAAAGCCTAAATTATTGAAGTCCGATCTATATGTCCACGTGTTTGGTCTCTGAACTGAACTGAACTGAACATTTATTTCTCTCAGGCCGTAATCCACGGCATATGAGGAACAATATATAATACAACAATTCACACTTTTTAACAAGATGACAGAGTAAAACTATTCACATAAGTATATCTACATAAAACGAACATGGGAATATAATTATAAATAATTGGTTTGGGTTTGCATACACAATAATAATACAATAAAGCTATGAGCCGGAGGGCTTGAAAGTATTCATAATATGTTTACAAAATATTGCAAGTTTTCGGAGGACACCAGTTTTTTTACAATTAAATAATTCGTGAAATTTATATGTGTTTGGTTTGGATCGATAATATTTCGGTATATATTGAAGTCTGAATTGGTTGAAATATGGGCATGTAAAAATATAATGGAATTCATCTCCGATGTCGTTAGTGTTGCATAAAAAACACAATCTATCATGTAATGGCCGTTAAGGTGCACAGCTGGTAGGGACGAGATGGGTTGCATCCCACTAAGGAAACCCATGAGTCATTAGATGTGGAAGGTGTAATGTTGTGCGGAAACATTGATATCGAGAGGACGGTCGGAACAAGAGAAAATCAGACTATCCATGAGTGGTAACTTGGTATACTGAGTACGGACTGGCCCGGCTACAATGGTACCAATGTAAAACAGAGTAAAATCCAAAGTAGGAGTAGTAACTTAGCTAGCCGACCCCACTTACCAGAGCCGTAGCTAGGATTTTTTTTTGGGGTGGGGTGGGGTGGGGACAACTGACTAGTTAATAGTCTAAAACTCATTAAACGGTTAAGAAGAGAATTTTCTTTAAGTTTCTATAATTTTCGCAGGATTTTTGCCTCGGGTTTTATTGGCTCGGGTTAAAACACGTACCTATTCAGATCTTCATTTGTTAATTTGTTATGTTAATATCAAATTAGCGGTCACCAAACGATAATCATTTCTGCTATGATTCACTTTTCAGAGGTATAGTTTAATACCAGGTGAGCGATTCAGGTCCCATGGGCCTCTTGTACCAATTATTTAAAAATAATGCACTTTTTTAATATAATATAAAAATGGGGGTAAATGCATAGGCGTACGGGCTACCATTTGTGTGTGTGTGTGTGTGTGTGTGTGTGTGTCGTGATGCAGGCTGATTTTTGCTAGAATTAAAACAAAAATACCCGAATCTGGATTACAACATTTATTCATTTATCATTACTGCCAAACAGCTATAGGCTGTACGGTTGCAAACGAATCGCCACGCATTTATACATGGATTACAAATACTATTTTGGGTAGAATAATGAAATAATGAAGTAAAAATAATAAAAAATTGGCTTAACCCAAAACAAATTAGAACAGAAATGGTTTTACTTTTATTGGACTTAGTTAAGGCTTCTCTAAAACATATTCAAAATCCTCCCTCCAATTATGATGTAAAATATGACTTTTAGGGCCAAAACGTAAAAAACTGTAAAACAAATAGCCGATTTCTGGTAATATATATATTTTTTAATTTAGCTATTAGAAATTTTTGTCGGTTTTAAATCAGAATAAAGTATTATGCATATTATAACACATTTGCGTTGTTCAATTTAATAATTTTTCTGATCTTGGGGGCTAAAAATAGAAAACAACCCACCAACCCCCCCCCCCTAAAATTGATCAAAAATCGTTGATTTCTGGATAATGTTTTTATTTGTTGTAATATATGTATCAGATGCTATTTAGTATGCAAAAAAAGTGTTAAAATATATGGTCCTAAGGAGTTGGTGATGAATGAAAAGCAATAAATTACAAATATTTTAGTCTTAAAAGATAATGTCTGATTCTGGGCTGCGAGAAGTTTTGGAGACAGCGTATGCAGATAATGCAGTCACGCATATGTTCACAGGAAAGGCCATAGCACGAGCCGTAAGGGGTCACAACCTAGTATCCATGGTACTACAGTCATTACTGGTTTCCGAAGTGTTCGACATTGAGTTGGATGAAAAGGATTGTAGTGAAGGTGAAGGGGTGGATTCCAAGGACGATGGACATGGTACTGTTACCAGTGACAGTGATGGAGATCAGTAGAAGTGACCGTTTCTGGGCAGGATTGTCCACATACTTGGTGATAGAACAGATGTTAATGAGAAGTCTTAAGACAGTTGGTGGGTTGACAAGAGGAAGGGGGATGACCGACGAACTCTACAAAAATCACAGCTGAAGTCGGAAAGCTCTAGCTTTGTGATATCATTACAAGAAGGAACGAAAAGAAGAAGACCGACACTCAAAGAACACTCTGGCTGTTGTCCCGCCCTGCCTGTTCAGAGATCAACGAGGCAATGCAGAAGCTAACTGGGACCATGTACATGACGAGTGAACAGCATAAAGAGAGCCACAGTGCAACTGAGAAGAGAGACATGAACAATAGCAAGGCCATGGCAGAATATTTGCTAGAGAGAAACCCATTTGTAGGTGGGGATACCAAGTTGAAAAGCATTTTAAGTGGAGTTGTTGCCAATGAAAGCAAGGCATATGATGCAAAGGAAGTTGGAGATAAGGTGATTGTGAAGATGAAAGGAAGTTCCGTGTCAGACTTCATATTTAGAAAGAAAGACCAAGTCGTTACGTTACGATAGATGACAAAGCGGTATTGAAAGTTGAAGGAGAACCAGTCAAGATCGATCCACAGTTGTTGTTTCAGAGATTGGTCACAGCCGCTATGGAATCTGTTCCTGAAGACGATCTGACTGATCTGTTTTCCTATGAGCTATGCCGGCTTTGTTTGAGTCACCGCACTTGTTTCGGGAAGCTGATAATCCTTAGCAGACGTCATGAAAACTAAGGTTTATCCAGACAGCAAGCTACCTGATGGTCATCACGAGTATGTGATAGATGGAGGGTGCCTATTGCAGTGGCTTCCATGGCCAAGAGGGCATAGCTATGGTCAGATTTGTGCAATGTATGTGGAGTTTGTAGAGACAAAGTATGGCCAAGCTACAGTTGTGTTCGACAGTTATGAAAGTGGACCTAGTACTAAGGACAATACACATCAACGACGTACAGTGGAACATATCGGAACCGAAGTTAAATTCAGTGAGACAATGACTCCACGTGGAAAGAAAGCCAGTTTTTTTTTTGCAAACATGAAGAATAAACATTCATTCATCTGCTGAGGGAGAAACTTCAAGCTGCTGGCATTGAAGTCCTACACGCATCGAGTGATGCCGATGTCCTCAAGGTGTTTGGATTTGGGAAGGGTGTTGTTCTCAAAGTGTACGATAAAAGTTTAGCGTTCAGAAATGCTGCCTCTGTGTTCAACAAGGAGTCTGGAGAGGTGATGAAGGAAGAGGCTGTAGAGGCTGGAGAGTCCACCCTATAGTGCCTGTACAAAGATGACACGAGAGAAGGGCTGGACAACTTACGGGTTAGCAAGTTTACAGAAAAGGTTACGAAAAGCTTCAGTTTTGTTGACCCCAGAGAGTTACCACCAACATCAGATACGGCAAGGTACCACAGCCTATGTGTATACTTACAGATTCAGGAACGGAAAGGGAAGGGGGAGGGTGTAGATCCAACAGATTGGGGATGGGAAGTTGTCGGTGGTGTTTTGAAGCCACTGAAAACTAATAAGCCACCATCTCCAGATTGTGCAGAAAAGTGGGACTGGTGTGTAGTGCAGCTTGCAGTATATGCAAGGGGGTTAGCTGTGAAAACGCTGAACGCCCTGGATGTTGACTGATGAACTGTTTAGGCATATGGTATGCACGTATCGTGACTGTGCAACTATTATGTGTTGACCATTTAAAGAGTCAAGAGATTTCTTTTGATGTATACAAATAATTTTCTATTGGGAGTGGAAAAAGTATTTAAGTTAATAACTTTAATCTTATGTTTGAACTCAAATACTGTATTCTGATTAAAAATAGACAATTTGCATCATCACGTCTAATAAGTAAGTTTTTCATATTCCAGAAATAAGCAATTTTTAGGTAGCTGTTTAAAATTGAAAAAAATAAATATTAAACTTTATAACTTTAGTATTATTCTTGTAAATAAAATATCTTATTTCGATTAACAAAAGACAACACTTTCTTTGTATTGTGTAATTATTTTAACTTGGTACAGAAATAAGCGATTTTGGTAAATTTTAATAGTTTTGTTCGTTTTATTGTTTCAGTTGTTACCCTAACAATCAAACAAATTATTAAAGTCAATAACTTTAATATTTTTTGGCAAAATACTTTATATTCTGATCAAAGCAGACAAAATGTGCTTCCGTATATCAAATAGGTAAATTTGCAAAACTAATTTCTAAAAATCAACAATTTTTTGTTTATTTTGTCATTTGTTTCTCTCTTTTTAGCCTCCAAAAATCGAAATATTATTGAAGTCAATAACTTAAAGAGTTTTTATAATGCTAACTACTATATTTTGCTAAAAAAAAAAGGGAAAAAAAATTGCATTATTATATCTAATAGGTAAATTTTCAAAAAAGTATTCCAGAAATCAACGATTTTTTAACATTTTTCAACTTTATGACCAAAAATTTCATAGTTAGCATCATAGTTGGAGAGAGGATTTTGGATATGTTATTTGGCATGCTTATCCCATTGCAAAACAATTGAAACCATTTCTGTTCTAATTTGTTTTGGGTCTTGTGTATTTCTACTGGACTAATGATTAAAATTGTTCAGGCCAGCTCATTTTGCTATATGATTCTAAATCAGTTTGACTTGGCATGGAATACATATCCCGGGTGTTCTGTTACACAAGAAAGCAATGTAGCAGGAGATTTATTTCCTAGAACATTAACAGTACATGCTGGTACTCACGTACGATTTGTTGCAGTTGAAGTTCTTGCAATGTTCTAAATGTATGGCATGTATGTCAGTGGTGGTCACAAGAGCACGGTTCTTTCTATTAACCACTACGAATCGTCTGTAGGTGCTGTCCTGTACTGTACTGTACTGTACTGTACTGTACTGTACTGTACCATGGGCGTCGATCGGTGGGGGACAGGGGGGACGTGTCCCCCTCACTTTTCAACGCCGGGGGACAATCTATATAGGTGTCCCCCCCCCCCCCCCTCCACTTTTTCGTTTAGCAAAAACAACAACAATACCACCACCAACAAAAACAACAACAGCAAAAATGTAATGGTGAAGCGTCGAGAACACTCGAGCGAATAAGTGTTTTTCATCATAGAGGGAAATTTTTTATTTGTTTAATATTCATTCACTCGGGACAGATAATTCGTAATTGCTAGTTATTCATTAAATCCTATGTTGACATAATGTTAATGCCTTAAGGTCAAGGTGATATAGCACAGCCATAAATAGAAATATCGGACGAGCAACGTGAGGTACAGTGTTGTGTAAGTAACTGTGTTGTATTATTTATACTGTTGCCCAGTTTTTGTTATTCACTTACAAAATAGTATGTTTTATTTTATTTTCATTTACTTAATTTGTTTAAATATACAATAGTGGTGTATTTGTAATAATATTTGGAAATCTCAATCGAGGAAGTAATTGTACCTAAATTATCTAACGTGTAAAGACACGCATTTAAATATTATTGGTGGTGGTGTTGTTGTAATTGATCCCTTTAGATGTATTTTATATTATGTAGCAAATAATACAACTGTAATGTTATACATATTAATTGTTTATTAAGTTATTAAATGGAAAGCTTCAAAACAGAAAAGGTTCCCATTAGTTTCGGTTTCGATATGGGTTGTTTGTCGCTGTGCGCGTTAACCTGCTGGTTCCAGTGTACCAAATCAGTTCCTAATGCCGATAATGTTAACGTTTATTGATATAAGCTGCATATCAACACATCCAGGCAGTACACCAATAAAAAAGAAGAAGAGGCACCTCATATTTAATCGACACCACTAGAGCACATTGATTTATTAATCATCAGTTATTGGATGTCAAACATTTGGGAATTTTAATGCATTTCCTTAGAGAGAAAACCTGATACATTTTTTCGTTAATAGCAAGGGATTTTTTTAATGTATAATATATGCAATACTTTTAATATACCAGTCATGGTATACTGGCTGGAAAGATAAATACTGTGCAAAAAAAATAGGGGGAACATACCATTTATTGATAAATGTATTTATTAGCAACCATCATTTTTGCTACAAATCGCAGTTCCATTTTTAAACACTCTTCTCCCTCCCCCAAAATTCACCACCAATCCTTATTTACACATATAATGGTTGGGTTTTTTTTTGGGTTTTTTATTATTATTATTTTTTTTTATTATTATTATTATTGTTGAAAATCCTTTTTTCAAAGGTAGGAAGTTGATATTGGGGGAGAGGAGGGCTGTCCTTTTAAAAAATTTGCATATGTACCATGCATTTTAATATTTATTATAAAATCTTGTTTTTACAATTACGGACCGGCCTCGGTGTTGTCGTAGCTAAGCCATTGGACATAAGGCTGGTAGATACTGGGTTCACAGCCTGGTACTGGTTCCCACCCAGAGTGAGTTTTAAGGACTCGGTGAGTAGGTATAAGACTACTACACCCTCTTCTCTCTCTCTTACCACTAACAACTAACCTGTCCTGGACAGACAGCCCAGATAGCTGTGTGTGCCCCAGACAGCGTGCTTGAACCTAAATAAGTTGAATTAATGAATACAATTAATGCTCATACATGTATATAAACTGAATGCAGTGTGTGCGAGCAGTCCGCCTATTAATTTGTGTCTGATGTGCCTGCAGCTTGCATTTTGGTCACATATACAATTATTTCATTGTGGCTTGCATTTTGGTCATATACACGATAGATAATTATTTCATTGTGGCTTGCATTTTGGTCATACACCATAGACAATTATTTCATTGCGGCTTGCATTTTGGTCATATACACCATAGACAATTATTTCATTGCAGCTTGCATTTTGTTTATATACACAATAGACAATTATTTCATTGCAGCTTGCATTTTGTTTATATACACCATAGACAATTATTTCATTGCAGCTTGCATTTTGTTTATATACACAATAGACAATTATTTCATTGAGGCTTGCATTTTGGTCATATACTCCATAGACAATTATATCATTGTGGCTTGTGTTTTGGTCATATATACACCATAGACAATTATTTCATTGCGGCTTGCATTTTGGTCATACACCATAGACAATTATTTCATTGCGGCTTGCATTTTGGTCATACACCATAGACAATTATTTCATTGCGGCTTGCATTTTGGTCATATACACCATTTACAATTATTTCATTACAGCTGGCTGCATGCATTTTGCAGATGCACACATCGCACGCATCCAGTCTAGACATTCTCACTGAAACTAATGTATTTCAGTTGTTTTTAGCTGGACCGTACGCATGTATCGCATCCAGTTTAGACACTCTCACTGAAACTAATGTATTTCAGTTGTTTTTAGCTGGACCGTACGCATGTATCGCATCCAGTCTAGACACTCTCACTGAAACTAATGTATTTCAGTTGTTTTTAACTGGACCGTACGCATGTATCGCATCCAGTCTAGACACTCTCACTGAAACTAATGTATTTCAGTTGTTTTTAGCTGGGCAGTACGCATGTATCGCATCCAGTCTGGGGCGGGACGTAGCTCAGTGTTAAATGCTCGCTTGATATGTTCAGTCAGTTGGTCGGTCTAGGATCGATCCCCATCAGTGGACCCATTGGGCTATTTCTCGTTCCAGCCAGTGCTCCACAACTGGTGTAACAAAGGCTGTGGTATGTATACTATCCTGTCTGTGAGATGGTGCATATAAAAGATCCCTTGCTGCTAATCGAAAAGAGTAGCTCATGAAGTGGCGAAAGCAGGGTGTCTGATGCCATATAACCGTAAATAAAATGTGTTGATTGCATCGTTAAATAAAACATTTCTTTCTTTTTGTCTTTCACTTCCATTCAATATGAGCCATAACTGTATTTATTTTATTACCGATTCTGCTTTATGACTATATTCTATTTTATAGGTGTGTGTTTTAAGAAGCAGTGAGCAATGTCTGTAGGAGCACGTGTAGTCCGTGGTCCAGACTGGGCAGGGAAAAACCAAGATGGCGGAGAAGGTGGACTAGGGACGGTAGTCTCCGAAAGTGTTGATAATGGCAAGGTCAAGATTGTGTGGGATACAGGTCACGAAGGTCACTATCGTGCTGGACATGACGGAAGATTCGAGATTAGGATATATGACAATGCTCCGACAGGTGAACTATAATTTTCTGCATTGAGAATTGGGGCAGGACGTAGCCTGGTGGTAAAGCGCTCACTTGATGAGAGATGGATCTAGGATCGATCCCTGTCGGCGGGCCCATTGGGGTATTTCTCATTCCAGTCAGTCAACCACTACTGGTATATCAAAGGCATGGTATGTACTATCCTGTCTGAGGGATGGTGTGTATAAAAGATCTCTTGCTACGAATGGAAAAATGTAGCATGTTTCCTGTATAAGACTATATGTTGAAATTATCAAATCCATTAGCCAATTGCTTAATAAATCATTGTGTCCTAGTGGTTTCATTAAGCAAAACAAACCTTAACCTGTGATGAAAGGAAAGGAATATTTGTTTTTATAACACCCCAGAACTATGGCTGCTAATGTGATAAAGTCTGAACACAAAAATATGACAGGTGAAAGGTAAAGGAATATTTCTTTAATGATGCCAAGAGAGACCGCACATCGGGCGAGCTCCTTGCCACTGAGATTTGTCCCATATATTTTTTATCACAGAAGAAGAAGAAGGAAATGTTTTATCTAACGACGCACTCAACACATTTTATTTACGGTTATATGGTGTCGGACATATGGTTAAGGACCAAACAGATATTGAGAGAGGAAACCCGCTGTTGCCACTTCATGGGCTACTCTTTTTTATTAGCAGCAAGGGATCTTTTATATGCACCATCCCACAGACAGGATAACACATACCACAGCCTTTGATATACCAGTTGTGGTGCACTGGCTGGTGCGAGAAATAGCCCAATGGGCCCACCAACGGGGATCGATCCCAGACCGACCATGCATCAAGTAAATGTCTTACCACCCCTTTTTATAACAGTGTCACAGATACTATATTAGACATCAGTATGTTATAGCCACCAGTTAAGCAATGTGCTGGGATGTCATTAAACAAATATTTCTTTCGTTTCTTCTCTCATATTGTTTAGTGTCACAGTTACAATGTTAGACATTTACATGTAATAGCCAATGTGTTGGGATGTCATTAAGTAAATGGGGTGGGACATAGCCCAGTGGTAAAGCATTTTCTTGATGCACTGTCAGTCTGGAATCGATCTCCGTCGGTGGGCCCATTGGGCTATTTCTATTGGTCGTGGTATGTGTTATCCTGTTTGTGGGATGGTGCATATAAAAGATCCCTTGCTGCTAATCGAAGAAAAGTAGCCCATGAAGTGTCGACAGCGGGTTTCCTCTCTCAATATCTATGTGGTCCTTATCCAATTGCCCTGACGCCATATAACCGTAAACAAAATGTGTTGAGTGCGTCGTTAAATAAAACATTTCCTTCCTTCCTTCCTTCATTAAGTAAACATTTCTTTCCTTTAATGTTTGTTACAGACCTCGATGTGAAAGAAATTGAGTATGGTGATTAATTACTCTCCTAATTACAGTACGGAAAGCCATTTAAGATATATAGAATAACTGCATGGTTACTGTCTTATGATAGCGGCTTTATTAATTCTCTGAAAATTAGAATGGAAATACCGCAAGGTTCTACCTCGTGGCATATTCCATTCGACCTTTGCAGGATAAAGCTGATACCTTTAGACGGTAACCAATTATTTCATTTATCCTGCAATCCTATAGAATATGGAAAAATTTATGAAATGAACTGTTTTATTTCACATCTTTACCATTTCCAGAGTACTATAGGTCCACAGTGTTGAATGCCTTGTCGCCTACAGTATTTATACACCAAGACAAAATAGTTCTTAAATAACAACAATTTATCTATTTTTAAAATAAGAATTATGTTCAAAACGTTTTTTTAAAATCAAAACCATCAAGTGAAAATAAAAGAATATGTAAGGTTGAACAATACAATAATCCTTTCCTAGAAATTTATCTGGTTATCATTATCTTGACAATAAATGTAGTGATTGCAGATAAAATACCATATTGATGCCACATAATTTCACATGCTAAGGTTAGCTAAAAATTACTTTCCTTGAATTATTGATGGGAAGTGTGAGTGATAATGATAAGGTCTGAAGTTACCATGTTACACATATCTACATATAATAGACAATGTGCTGGGGTCTCATTAAGTAAACATTCCTTTCCTTTCTTTTCTCATATTTTAGTGCAGGGCTCAGACTTAATCATTTGTCTCCCACGGCAGTTTTAAAAAACTTGGGTGAAACAGCCCACTGATGGCAATTTTGACCCTGCCTATGGCATTTGTTAAAAATAAAGTGACTTCTGCAACAAATAAACATGACTGAAAGGTTATTTTGGGATGGCTGGCTTTTGCCCGAATTAAACGAAAATGCCCAAATCTGGGTAACAACATTTATTCATATTAGCATTACTACCAAACAGCTAATATATAGGGTTGCACTTGAATCACTACAAATTTTGAGGGCAGAATGATGAAAATACATGATGAAAAGGTCTTAGGTTAACACATTTTGCCCCAATATTTGTATAATTTTTGCCTGAATTTGATGTTTTGTTCCAGCACTAGGGGGGCAGTTGCCTCCTGCCCCCCTCCCCCTGCCCCTGCCCCCTGCCCCTGCATCCTGCCCCCTGCCCCCTGCCCACCTGTCTCATATGCTTATGCATGTACATGTAATAGCCAATGTGTTAGGGTGTCATTAAGCAATCATTCCTTGCTTTTTAAGGTGCTGTTCACAGTCGCGTTGTTTGTGACGTGTGCAAGGTGGATCCAGTAGAAGGCATACGCTGGAAGTGTGCTACATGCCACAACTTTGACCTTTGCTCTCTGTGCTACATGAGTGGAAAACACGATCTCAGCCATCCCTTCCTTCGCCACGAAACAGAGATGTCTACCCTGTAAGTTGCCATGCCATTAAACAGACTATCCTCATTCTGCTACTATTGTAACATGTTTCTGACCGACTGAGTATCTTTAATGACTAAATGCATATTTATTTTATATAAATACATTTATGGCATATCCAAATCCACGTTTTAGCATCACGCTTGAGTATCGCGATTCACATTTTAGGAAGGAAGGGAAATGTTTTATTTAGCGGCACACTCAACACATTTTATTTATGGTTAGAGCCTATATGGCATCAGACATATGGTTAAGGACCACACAGATATTGAGAGAGGTAACCCACTGTTGCCACTTCATGAGCTACTCTTTTTGATTAGCAGCAAGGGATCTTTTGTATGGACCATCCCACAGACAGGGTAGTACATACCATGGCCGTTGATATACTAGTTGTGGTTATCTGGTTGGAACGAGAAATAGCCCAATGGGCCCATCGATAGGGTTCGATCCCAGACCGACCATGCATCGAGCGAGCGCTTTAGTGATCGATTCGACCATGCTTTTTTTTTTTCATTGGAAGGTATGGCACTGGTGACCTGGACATCACCTAGGAGAAGCCAGTCGTATGTCTTTAAAATGTTATCACACGTGTGTTAACACTATATGTGTTATCAAAAATAACAAATGATGTTCTCACAAACGGGTGTGTAAGAAATGAAGGGTGTGAAACAAAATAAAGAGGGTTGCACAAAATTAAAGCAGGGCAGCAAAACATGAAAGGGGTGGCAAAACACAAAATGGGAGGGGATATATATCACCACTCTAAAGTAGACAAGAACACTGGTGCTTGCCTTGGCTAAATATATCCAAGTCTGTTGGTTGTGCACTTGAGATTTTTCAATAGAATTGTTGGGATTTTTTCTGTATTAGTAAATTAAATTATTTATTTATAGCTTTGTATAGGTACATGTATATAGAACTTTGAGGGTATAATGGTTACTTTTCACAGCAAAAGTTAAAAAACAATTTTGGCAGGGAAACCACCATTATGCAACTTTGAGATAGCATTTTTAATTTGCATTTGTTTCAGTGTGCTGGGGTTTAGTTTTTTCCTTCACTTTTATTTATTTCAGGGTGCCAGTAGATTCAAGGAAAATGCTGAAGAAGGAATACTTACATGGCATTTTGCCTGGAGCGAATGTCATGAGAGGCTTGCATTGGAAGTGGGGAAATCAGGATGGTAAATAGTGATTTCCCTAGAAATTTGGCAAGGCATGGTAGACCAAACACTTTTGGGGGCATTTTTACCATTTTCGGGGCACTTGTTTTTCATTAAAAATACACAAAAATTAATTGAAATAAAAATTAATGTAATTTTTGTGCTTGCTTTAATAAATGAATGGCAAAATGTATAAAAGGCATACTTTATTAATTAATAATAGCTTTTTGGATGTTTTATAAAGGCAATTTTAGAATTAATTACTGAAAAAGGCTTGTTTAATCTCAGGGCAGCATGGCACTGATTAAGGCAAGATGGCACTAGACTATTGAGGCATGGTGCTGCACCATGCTAAAACAAGCTAGAGATAAAACTAGTAAATACAGACCTCATATTTAGTTCAAATCTGCCAGAAGTAAATTTTTCAATTCCTACAACTTTAAATCATGGGAGTTCACAAGAATCTAGTTTCTGTATATATGTACTTTTTCAAAGAAGGCTGAAAGTGATCAGTTAATTCAGAATTTGAATAAGTCATATGTTGTTATTTAGACATCTGGTTATGTTTTTCGATAGATGTCTGAAAAAAGTTTATCAGCTATTACAGTAGATGCCAAACATTTATTCCACTACATTTTTCCATTAACAGCAAGGGACAAAATGATAATTTATTAATGAATTTGAGATTATAATATGTTCGACACTTTGGGTGTCTATGGGGATACCAATTTAAATATTGATGTTCAGTTGAAACATTCACTAAAAAGTTGATGTTGAGACTTCTGTAGAGCTCAATGTCATTTTAAATTGTGATGGGGCACACACACTGTCTATGAGTCATGTTTTTGGGTGACATGCAGATATAAAAGGTGGTGGAGAAAAAACAAACAGGTAGCGGCCTTGGTGGTATAGGTAGTGGTTAAGCCATCAGACTTAAGGCTGGTACATGTAGGTACTGAGTTCGCAGCCTATTACCGGCTCCCACCCAGAGAGAGTTATAGGGACTCAATGGGTTTTAACCACTACACCGACTTCTCTCTCAATAACCACTAACAATTAACCAGATAGCTGAGTGTGTGCCCAGGACAGCATGCTTGAACCTTAGTTGGCTATTGAAATGAAATGAAAAAACACCAAACAGGTATGATTGATGGGCCATTGTCATGTTTTACCATTGGTTTTGATGTTCATAGGTGGTTCGCAAGTTGGAGAAGTTACGAAGTTGGTCAAGTGGGGAAAAAACTCGTACCGAGGAGGTGCGAACGTCACGTGGACCAATGGAAACAACAACACGTACAGATGTGGTGGTGAAGGCTGCATGGATCTCATCTTGATAGCTGAAACAAAAGCCTCATACTATTTTCCACACCACCTTCCTGTGCTAGGTAAGTTTTTAATTTAAAAATATTTGTTAGTTACTTATTTTATTCTTAACCTTTAGACTACTGGATTAATTTTTGACAAAAACCATGTTGAGTGGATACAAGTTTATAATTTTTACTGACATAGGCCTATATTCACTTAAATGTTTTATAAATACATAAAATAGAGTTCATATATGAATGGGTAAGTATTATTTTTGTGGGTTTTTGTAATTTTTATGATATTTTAGATTAGTTAATGGTGATTAAAATTAGGCAAAACAAAAAAAAAGTTGCATTTACTTAGGGCATTTGTGGCCAGCTGTCCAGTATTTATGTCCATTATTCCCGATAACAGTGGTTTTCTGACCAGAATTATAAAAAAAAAAAACGAACTACGATTCATATTGCAATATTTGGTGATTTTCATTGTTGGTAAAACGATCAAATTTATTATCAAATTACTTGTCACAATGAGCTATTGATCCCTGAAATTGTTGTCAAGCGAAAATACTTGTCAAAAACTACTTTTTGAACTCTAAATTCCAAGCTATTTTCCACTGAAAAACAACAAACAAAAGCCAGCATGCTGTAAACTATACTGTTTCCTGTTAAGAAAAAACTTTTAAAGTGAGTATTGTGTGCAAAACAGCAGGAAATATGAATTGGGGAATGCACTGTATACAGTATGTCAACTGGCGTGACGTCGGGTGAGATATCTCACCTACAGTAGTCAGAAGGTTGGAGCCACAGACCCTAGTAATTATAGGCAGTGTAAAATGTATTTTGGCTATTGCAGTTTTTTTCAGTATTGATCGACTTACGCATTACTTAAACCTTCTTAAAACAAAGGTCACACACTATTTTCCACAATACTTTCCTGTGTTGGGTTTGTTTTGAATTTAAATATATTTTACTAAAATAGGATTCGAACTAAAGAATTTGTCACTCATGGCAGTTTTGTAAAGAATTACCATGGGTGTTTCAATGGCAGTTTTGAGCCTGCCTATGCCAATTGTTTAAAAAAAGTGCCATTTGCAGCAAATAAACATAACTAAAAGGTTATTTTGCTGTATGTAGACATATGTTAAATATTGGCAGATAATGTACACCAGGTGTATTCATTTTGCCGTTGTTGGGGAGCTTTACCGATGGCACAAAAGTGTTGTTGGTATTGCTCATTATCTACAATTTATATCGCAATGGCAGTGTTGTCGTTAAGTTCAAACCCTGCTAAAAAACATTTTTACCCATTTTTATTTGTAATGTCTCTGACCATATATTGTTTTTACTTTAAAACTTTGGAAAAAGGCTACACACTATTTTTCATCCCACCTTTCAGTGTTGGGTATGTTTTGAATTTATTTTGCTTATTTTGATGCCTGTTTATAGTTTTTAAAAACTAAATAGCATTAACAGAAACTCACTGTGGGGAGGGATGCCATCTACTTTTCGTTCTTTGTCTTTGTTTTATTTTAATATGAAAACTCTTCTGTGTTAATTGTGGGGAGGTATAGTATTTAAGACAGCATAGCAGGAAGTTGTGCAAGATGGTTTAGACTATAGCATGTGAAGTTTTTAGGAGGGGGTCGAGTCATGCTTACCCAGAAAATAGATTTAAAAAAAGAAAATTTGCTTGGTACAGAGGGATTTTGACCCCCAAAACCCCATCTCTGCACACACACCTAATTTAGGAATTACATACTTTTTATACTCTTCTTATATGTTAATTGTGAAGAAGTATTGAGAAAAATACAGCTGGGGAGGGGGGGTGGATCTACTTTATTACTTCACTTTTATTTCATTGTAAAATAAAAACAGCCTGATGGTGTATTAAATTATGGGGAGGTAAAAAGAGGAGACTCCCCGAGTGTCTTGTGATATCATAATTTATCACCACGAGTTGATAAAAGTATGACATATTAAAATCTTAATATCATAAGACACGAGGTGGGTATTCTTTTTATCATCCATTATCATTCTTTTCATTTGGTAAACAATGTCAGTAATGTGGGTTGAATGTCACCATATTCGGCAGCTGTAGACTCGTTAACTAGCAGAACGACAGTGGCGTGACGTCACTAATGATAGATTTAGCGCTGAAACATACACAGTGACGTAACAAAATAATGTCATAAAAATTTGACCAATCAAGATTATAAGATGGAGATGTATTGCAAATTATAGTGCCAGCGATATCTCCTACAAAATCCTTTAATGGATCACAGTACGTACTGAGTACATGTGATTTTAACTGGCTTATTGTATGTTTAGATGTAAAAAATCAGTCAAAGAGTGAGGTGAAGAAAGGAGATAAAGTGAGAGTGGATGTAGCCAGGGAAACCGTGAAGAAGATTTTATCCGAGTCATCAGCGTGGGATGAGAAAATTCTAGATGTTTGTATTTATTTACTTATACTGCTTACAATAATATCATGGCTGAAACACTACTGTGGGTGCATGGGGCTTGTGGAGATTGTAGTAGGCCTCCGAGAATTAGAAATTTGCATAACCCAATTACATTTTTGATTTGATTCTATATCTATATTGGTCTTTCTGTCTGTCTTACTGTCCGTCTCTCTCTTTGTCTCTCTATCTGTCTATTTATCTATCAATCGATCAATCTATCTACCTATCTATCTATCTATCTGTATCTGTTTGTCTGTCTGTCTGTCTACATCTATCTATATATCTGTCTGTCTGTCTGCCTGCCTGCCTGTCTATCTACATCTATCTATCTATCTGTCTGTCTGTCTGTCTGTCTGTCTACATCTATCTATCTGTCTGTCTGTCTGTCTGTCTGTCTACATCTATCTACATCTATCTATCTATCTATCTATCTATCTATCAGTGCACCACAACTGGAAAAGTCCATGGTATGTGTTTTCCTGTTTGTGGAAAAGTGCATATAAAAGATCTATCTATCAATCTATCTACATGTATCTATCTATCTATTTCTGATTTGCCTTTTAAAAACCCCCAAAACAAATGGATTAGACACAAGTCATACAACTTACTAGGCCTTTTCCATAATATATACATGTCACGACAGTCACAGTAATATATTTATATAATTTAAATATAAACAGAAATAAATCTTGAAAGAGAGAAAGAAATTATAGGTTATTCAAAAATAGATTGAAGCATACCATTTTCTTTTAGCATAACCCATTGTGTTTATGTAAATGGAGGCCTTTTTTCAATGCACAAAAAGATATGCAAAATTAGATTTGTGTAAACATGTGAACGATATGTTCGTTCTCACAATTTTTAGGGTTAGGCCACAAACTGTGAGACAATCAAACCAGTCGATCATCTGCCAATCTCCTGAATGAAACTTTAAAAAACATCTTTTTGTTCTCCTCATTTCTTAGAAAATTAATTCCTGTGTATCAATATCTATATCTATATCTGTATCAGTCTTTCTGTCTGTCTCTCTCTTTGTCTCTATGTCTGTCTGTTTATCTATCTATATGTCTGTCTGTCTGTCTGTCTGTTGGCCTGCTTGCCTGCTTGCCTACCTACCTACATGTACCTATACCTACCTACCAAACTATCTTAACTAATTACCTACCTACCCCCTCCCTGCATATCAGTCTATCTTGGGGGTGTTTGTGTGTGTGTGTGTGTGTGTGTGTGTGTGTGTGTGTGTTCACATGTGTATTAAATACTATCTATATCTTACTCTGTTAATAAATAAATAAATAAAATAAGAGAATAATATTATATGTAATTTTAATTTTTGATATATATATATATATATATATTTTTTTTAAAGTATTTATCTCAGCTGGGGACCGTGGTTGAATTAAAGGCTAACCGGATTGCTAGACTTCAGTATGAGGATGCAGAGGCTTTCAATATTTATACCTCCATGCTGACCAAGGTATGGTTAAAGTTTTATATAAGAACTGTTTTGTCATTTTTTAATCATGTATGTATAACTGTCACAAAATTATTATCAAATTTATGTTTCTCATGAAACCATTTTCAGTTGTCATGAGTTTTAGCGAGTGACAACTAATAATGATTACACAATTGACATAAATTTGATAATAAGTGGTACTGAGTTTGTTATTCTATTTATTACATCAGCTTTGTTTTCTTTCTAAGAAACTTCTGTTTTCATTTCGACTACATTTATATGGGAACAAGGGGCGGGATTTAGCTTAGTCAGTTGAGTACTCGCTTGAGGTGCTTGCGTCGCAGGATCAAACCAACTCTGTGGATCCATTCAGCTGATTGGGTTTTTCCTCATTCCAACCAGTGCACCACAACTGGACAAAGGCCATGGTATGTGTTTTCCTGTCTGTGGGAAAGTGCATACGGTATAAAAGATCCCTTGCTGCATTAGAAAAAATGTAGCGGGTTTCCTCTGATGACTACGAGTCAGAATTACCAAATATTTGACATCCAGTAACCGATGACTAATTAATCAATTGCTTCAGTGGTGTCAATAAACAAAACACGCTTTATATAGGAACGATGTGAACAACTTTACTCACTATTCTAGTCATAATGACTGCATTTATATCGGAACGATGTGAACAACTTTACACACTATTCTAGTCATAATGACTGCATTTATATCGGAACGATGTGAACAACTTTACTCACTATTCTAGTCATAATGACTGCATTTATATCGGAACGATGTGAACAACTTTACACACTATTCTAGTCATAATGACTGCATTTATATCGGAACGATGTGAACAACTTTACACACTATTCTAGTCATAATGACTGCATTTATATCGGAACGATGTGAACAACTTTACTCACTATTCTAGTCATAATGACTGCATTTATATCGGAACGATGTGAACAACTTTACACACTATTCTAGTCACAATGACTGCATTTATATCGGAACGATGTGAACAACTTTACACACTATTCTAGTCACAATGACTGAATTTATATCGGAACGATGTGAACAACTTTACACACTATTCTAGTCACAATGACTGCATTTATATCGGAACGATGTGAACAACTTTACACACTATTCTAGTCACAATGACTGCATTTATATCGGAACGATGTGAACAACTTTACACACTATTCTAGTCAGAATGACTGCATTTATATCGGAACGATGTGAACAACTTTACACACTATTCTAGTCAGAATGACTGCATTTACCGGGGGGTATATCAGAATGATGTGAACAACTTAACACACTAATCTGAGTACTGCTCTGACTTGGTATTTTATTCACGATCACAGATAATATTTAATGTCAGGTCAGGTCATAGGGCTTTACGTGCACATTCAGAGCAAGCTGTTGTAGCACACGCCTGTCTTGGGGACCGCCTGCACTGGCAGGTGCAAGTGAGCACCAGCAGCCCGATCGTGGTCGGTAGCAAGCGGAGGAGGTTTTTAATGTTTAAAAACCAAAGTTCTATTTAGTCTGTTCAAAAAGTCTGCAATGAATTGTATTAAAATAGTACATGTATTTTTTTACAATTTTAACAATAAAATCTGAGAGATGTAATGAAGATGCTCTAAACTATGTGACATCATATTGTGTATGTTTGCCAAATCTTGATGATGTCATATTTAGTGCCAGCAAAGTCATTGATTTTTGTAATTGTCAAATCATCCAATGCTAATGCACGTTACACCAATGAGTAATAAACTATGTGACATCATATTGTGTATGTTTGCCAAATCGTGATGATGTCATATTTAGTACTAGCAAAGTCATTGATTTGTAAGTGTCAAATCATCCAATGCTAATGCACGTTACACCAATAAGTAATAATTTTTTAGTAAGAAATTAAGATTTTTATTTTCCTAGTTATGCGTGCCCACAGGGGTAATAAAATTGAATCACTATAAAAACTTATTTAGTTAAAATTACACATAAATTAGTTTCTTAACTCCTACCCATTTTACATAATGATGTTCCATGTGATGCAATGATGTTATGTTTATCGCAGAATAACATTCAAATTTCTTTTTGTGATGTCATCCAATCAGAATAGTGTAGAATGTATAACAGTGGAAAGTTTGTAATTATACTGAGTCAAATTAAAAACTTCACAACCATTTCATCTTGGTTAATTAGCATATATGACAGAAGAACGTGTTAAATAAGGTCTTTTTTAATTGTATGACGTCCAAAGAAAGAATAGGAATAAATGTTGAGTCAAAAAACTGTTCAATGTGCCCACAGCATTCGTCAAAACCACAAACAGTCAAAATGGTAATTCCAAAGCAGGATCGTCTGATGAAATCACAGGTTCAGTAGCGTGTATGCCCTCCATGTGTACCCACAACTGCAAAGCAACGGTTCCTCATTGACTGCCTGATGTGTGTAAAGACTGCATTAGGGATACGGTACCATTGTTCCACTAATGAGGCACCAAGTTGCTGCAAAGTCTGTGGAGGGTTCCTGAGAGTGCACAGGCGTCTTCCCAGCACATCCCAGATGGGCTCGATGGGATTCAGGTTGGGCGACCTTGAAGGCCAATCCATGACATTGATGCCCGCGTTTCCCAGGTAATTCCTTGTCAAGATGGACGTGTGGGGTCTGGCGTTGTCATGCTGAATGATCAGGCCTGGACCATGAGCTGCCATGAAAAAAAGAAGAAATGTTTTGTTTAACGATGCACTCAACACATTTTATTTACGGTTATATGGCATCAGACATATGGTTAAGGACCACACAGATAGAGAGAGGAAACCCGCTGTCACCACTTCATGGGCTACTCTTTTCGATTAGCAGCAAGGGTTCTTTTATATGCACCATCTCACAGACAGGGTAGTACATACCATGACCTTTGATATATCAGTTGTGGTGTACTGGCTGGAATGAAAAATAGCCCAAGTTCTTGGGCCAGCACCTGGTCACGCTGTGCAGCAGTGTCGAGGTTGCCACATATGACAAGAAGTCGAGAATGTCCATTTCCGCAGAAAGCACCCGAAACCATTAAACTTCTGCCTCCGAATCTGTCTGTTTCACTGACACAACACTGAGCATGATGTTCACCATGTCGTCTCCAAACCCTCTGCCTGCCATCGGCAAATCACAGTGTGAATCTGGATTCAACACTAAACACGACTCTATTCCATTGCCCACAGTTGATGTCGACGAAATTGCATCAAAATTGGTCCAACATATGGGCGCCGTGCGTGGAAGTGAGTGGTTTGCAGCTAATTTCGGATTGTTTGCGCGGACACCTGATGTCTGAAAAGTACATTACTGGTTGCTGTAACTGTCATGAAATGGTTGCGGAGGTGACATAAACACGGTCATCTGCCTGTGACGGTCATCTGCCTGTGACGTCACACGTGGTCTATCTGGTCGGGGGCAATCAGCTGTGGTGCCCGTTTGTTGTTATATCGTATCCGCAGATCATAAATTGCCCATCGACTGCAACCCAATGGCCTTGCAACGTCAGCTACTGACGTTCCTTCGTGCAACATGCCGACAGCATGTTCACGCTGCACATTTGTGAGGTGTGGCATCGAAACAGGTCGTAACAAATATCATTTTAATGTGGTTTTTTGTTGTGTCAGACTACTGTAGCAAGTAACGATGAAAACATGTGCTATTGTAGTCACGTGACCAGTTGCACATGCAAAACCACTGTTGCCTCAATGGTGCTGTGCATGTGCTATGGATCGGGTCACATGGGCTATGATGGGCTTCAAATGGAATGTCGACATTGCCACTGCAATATTTATTCTTGAAAAATACCTGCTTTCAAAACTCATTGACTTTATTCAAATTTTAGATTGTGAATTTTTTAATTTAACTCGGTATATATAATTATGTGCTCTGTTACATGTGAACAATAGTGGCTATAACTGTGGCATTAAACATGTTTCTGAAAGTTTGTAATTATATAATTATGTGCTCTGTTACAGTATGTGAACAATAGTGGTAACTGTGGCATTAAACATGTTTTAGAAAGTTTGTAATTAGGCTATATAATTATGTGCTTTGTTACATAGGAACAATAGTGGTAACTGTGGCATTAAACATGTTTTTGCTGTCAGCATTTCTTCTTAACATTTGCATGGTTTTAATAATTTAAATCTAGAACTAGCTTTTTTAAAAAAAAGAAGAAAAAAAGAAATGTTTTATTTAACGACGCACTCAACACATTTTATTTATGGTTATATGGCATCAGACATATGGTTAAGGACCACACAGATACTGAGAGATGAAACTCGCTGTCGCCACTTCATGGGCTACTCTTTTCGATTAGCAGCAAGAGTTCTTTTATATGCACCATCCCACAGACAGTAGTACATACTACTGCCTTTGATATACCAGTCGTGGTGCACTGGCTAGAACGAGAACCGACGGAGATCGATCCCAGACCGACTATGCATCAAGTGAGTACTTTACCATGGTGCTACGTCCCATCCCAACTAGTTTTTTAAAGTAATGTGCATAGTCCATGTTAGCAGTGCAATATTTATATTATTATACGAGTTTGTGTGTCATATTGATTTTACAAAACAAGTGTCAGAATTATTGTATTACCCGAGCGAGAATCCTGACACGAGTTTCATAAAATCAGTACAATCACACATGAGCGTAATAATTTCTTTATTATCCACATTATCCAAAATATTATTTTCGTCAATAACAAGCCAGGACTCTGTCAAAACATTTCAAACGTAACTAAAAGGAGACGACGAAACAATATCATTTTGAGAAATGACTTCATTTTGACACGCGTTTACACTGGAGAAGCCGCATTAAGTTATGATGTCGCTTCACAAAATTTGCTGTGCACGTGAAATCATTATATCTCCTTGAATATCTTGAACTACATGTATATGGATAATGTATTTTATATAATGTTTATGTATATGTGTATGTGTATGTGTATGTGTATGTGTATGTGTGTGTGTATATATATATATATATATATATATATATATATATATATATATATATATATATATATTTTGAATGTATGTACCAGTACAAATGTATGTATAACAGATTTATAAACTAATTTCCACAAATTAAATTGTAAAACTATGAACATTTAGAGTCCACTGTGTATGTTTTTTCCAATACTAAATTTATGTAAACAAGCATAATCGACTGTATTTTATTTTAATTTTTTATTATTTTATTATTGTTTTATCATTAGTAGTGGTACTTATTACCGTAATATGAATCAGGCCCTCAGATTTCACGGAAACGATCATTTTTGGTACCGTGTCAGTAAAATCACAGAACCGACATTCCATTTCTCATGATTACTATATAGAGTACGACTATTCAATGAAAATAATATATATAATTATTTTTTAAAAACAGTTTCTGATGTGTTCCCATGATCACAAGGCATAGAACCGAAAAAGTATTTCCAATGAAATAACATTATCAGAATGATTGCAAGTTTTAAGAAAAAAAAATTATGTTTATTATTCTTAAAACTTGGAATCATTCTACAAATTAGTATAACTTGAGATTATTCTACATATTATTATTCATGTTATGTTGTTATTATTAGGTTCATTCTTTCGCCGCTGGAGATGTGGTGCAGATCATCCCAAACGTAAATGCACTCCAGGAACTGCAGAGAGGACATGGTGGTTGGAACGACCAAATGGAATATGTAAATACACATTAGCTGTATATCAGCAGGGGCCTAATACAATTTTTTTATGTAAATACACATTAGTTGTATATCAACAGGGGCCTAATACAATTTTTTTATGTAAATACACATTAGTTGTATATCAACAGGGGCCCAATACAAATGGAATATGTAAATACACATTAGCTGTATATCAGCAGAGGCCTAATACAAATGGAATATGTAAATACACATTAGTTGAATATCAACAGGGGCCCAATACAATTGGAATATGTAAATACACATTAGTTGAATATCAACAGGGGTCTAATTCAAATGGAATATGTAAATACACATTAGTTGAATATCAGCATGGGTCTAATACAAATGGAATATGTAAATACACATTAATAACTGTATATCAACAGGGGCCTAATACAAATGGAATATGTAAATACACATTAATAGCTGTACATGTATATCAACAGGGGCCTAATTCAAATGGAATATGTAACTACACATTATCTGTATATCAACAGGGGCCAAATACAAATGGAATATGTAACTACACATTAGCTGTATATCAGCAGAGGCCTAATTCAAATGGAATATGTAACTACACATTAGCTGTGTATCAACAGGGGCCTAATACAAATGGAATATGTAACTACACATTAGCTGTGTATCAACAGGGTCCAAATACAAATGGAATATGTAACTACACATTAGCTGTGTATCAGCAGAGGCCTAATTCAAATGGAATATGTAACTACACATTAGCCGTGTATCAACAGGGGCCTAATACAAATGGAATATGTAACTACACATTAGCTGTATGTCAGCAGGGACCTAATTCAAATGGAATATGTAAATACACATTAGCTGTATATCAACAGGGGTCTAACACAAATGGAATATGTAACTACACATTAGCTGTATATCAACAGGGGTCTAATACAAATGGAATATGTAAATACACATTAGCTGTATATCAACAGGGGTCTAACACAAATGGAATATGTAAATACACATTAGCTGTATATCAACAGGGGTCTAACACTTACTTAATATGTAAGTATCAACAGGGGCCTAACGCAAATGGAATATGTAAATACACATTAGCTGTGTATCAACGGGCCTAACACAAATGGAATATGTAACTACACATTAGCTGTGTATCAGCAGGGGCCTAACACAAATGGAATATGTAACTACACATTAGCTGTGTATCAACAGGGGCCTAACACAAATGGAATATGTAACTACACATTAGCTGTGTATCAGCAGGGGCCTAACACAAATGGAATATGTAACGACACAGTAGCTGTATATCAGCAGGGGCCTAACTCAAATGGAATATGTAACTACACAGTAGCTGTATATCAGCAGGGGCCTAACTAAAATGGAATATGTAAATACACATTAGCTGTATATCAGCAGAGGCCTAATACAAATGGAATATGTAACTACACATTAGCTGTGTATCAGCAGGGGCCTAACACAAATGGAATATGTAACTACACATTAGCTGTGTATCAGCAGGGGCCTAACACAAATGGAATATGTAACTACACATTAGCTGTGTATCAACAGGGGCCTAACACAAATGGAATATGTAACTACACAGTAGCTGTATATCAGCAGGGGCCTAACTCAAATGGAATATGTAACTACACAGTAGCTGTATATCAGCAGGGGCCTAACTCAAATGGAATATGTAACTACACAGTAGCTGTATATCAGCAGGGGCCTAACTCAAATGGAATATGTAACTACACAGTAGCTGTATATCAAAAGGGGCCTAACTCAAATGGAATATGTAACTACACAGTAGCTGTATATCAAAAGGGGCCTAACACAAATGGAATATGTAAGTACACATTAGCTGTATATCAACAGGGGCCTAACACAAATGGAATATGTAAATACACATTAGCTGTATATCAACAGGGGCCCCAATACAAATGTAATAGGTAAATACACATTAGCTGAATAACAACAGGGGCCTAATACAAATGAAATATGTATAAATACACATTATCTATATATCAAAAGGGTCCTAATACAAATGGAATATGTAAATACACATTAGTTGTATAGCAACAGGGACCTAATACAAATGGAATATGTAACTACACATTAGCTGTGTATCAACAGGGGCCTAATACAAATGGAATATGTAACTACACATTAGCTGTGTATCAACAGGGTCCAAATACAAATGGAATATGTAACTACACATTAGCTGTGTATCAGCAGAGGCCTAATTCAAATGGAATATGTAACTACACATTAGCCGTGTATCAACAGGGGCCTAATACAAATGGAATATGTAACTACACATTAGCTGTATGTCAGCAGGGGCCTAATTCAAATGGAATATGTAAATACACATTAGCTGTATATCAACAGGGGTCTAACACAAATGGAATATGTAACTACACATTAGCTGTATATCAACAGGGGTCTAATACAAATGGAATATGTAAATACACATTAGCTGTATATCAACAGGGGTCTAACACAAATGGAATATGTAAATACACATTAGCTGTATATCAACAGGGGTCTAACACTTACTTAATATGTAAGTATCAACAGGGGCCTAACGCAAATGGAATATGTAAATACACATTAGCTGTGTATCAACGGGCCTAACACAAATGGAATATGTAACTACACATTAGCTGTGTATCAGCAGGGGCCTAACACAAATGGAATATGTAACTACACATTAGCTGTGTATCAACAGGGGCCTAACACAAATGGAATATGTAACTACACATTAGCTGTGTATCAGCAGGGGCCTAACACAAATGGAATATGTAACTACACAGTAGCTGTATATCAGCAGGGGCCTAACTCAAATGGAATATGTAACTACACAGTAGGTGTATATCAGCAGGGGCCTAACTAAAATGGAATATGTAAATACACATTAGCTGTATATCAGCAGAGGCCTAATACAAATGGAATATGTAACTACACATTAGCTGTGTATCAGCAGGGGCCTAACACAAATGGAATATGTAACTACACATTAGCTGTGTATCAGCAGGGGCCTAACACAAATGGAATATGTAACTACACATTAGCTGTGTATCAACAGGGGCCTAACACAAATGGAATATGTAACTACACATTAGCTGTGTATCAGCAGGGGCCTAACACAAATGGAATATGTAACTACACAGTAGCTGTATATCAGCAGGGGCCTAACTCAAATGGAATATGTAACTACACAGTAGCTGTATATCAGCAGGGGCCTAACTCAAATGGAATATGTAACTACACAGTAGCTGTATATCAGCAGGGGCCTAACTCAAATGGAATATGTAACTACACAGTAGCTGTATATCAAAAGGGGCCTAACACAAATGGAATATGTAAGTACACATTAGCTGTATATCAGCAGAGGCCTAACACAAATGGAATATGTAAGTACACATTAGCTGTGTATCAGCAGGGGCCTAACACAAATGGAATATGTAACTACACATTAGCTGTGTATCAGCAGGGGCCTAACACAAATGGAATATGTAACTACACATTAGCTGTGTATCAGCAGGGGCCTAACACAAATGGAATATGTAACTACACATTAGCTGTGTATCAGCAGGGGCCTAACACAAATGGAATATGTAACTACACAGTAGCTGTATATCAGCAGGGGCCTAACTCAAATGGAATATGTAACTACACAGTAGCTGTATATCAGCAGGGGCCTAACTCAAATGGAATATGTAACTACACAGTAGCTGTATATCAACAGGGGCCTAACTCAAATGGAATATGTAACTACACAGTAGCTGTATATCAAAAGGGGCCTAACACAAATGGAATATGTAAGTACACATTAGCTGTATATCAACAGGGGCCTAACACAAATGGAATATGTAAATACACATTAGCTGTATATCAACAGTGGCCCCAATACAAATGTAATATGTAAATACACATTAGCTGAATAACAACAGGGGCCTAATACAAATGAAATATGTATAAATACACATTAGCTATATATCAAAAGGGTCCTAATGCAAATGGAATATGTAAATACACATTAGTTGTATAGCAACAGGGACCTAATACAAATGGAATATGTAAATACACATTAGCTGTATATCAGCAGGGGCCTAATACAAATGGAATATGTAAATACACATTAGCTGTATATCAGCAGGGGCCTAATACAAATGGAATATGTAAATACACATTAGTTGAATATCAACAGGGGTCTAATTCAAATGGAATATGTAAATACACATTACCTGTATATCAGCAGGGGCCTAATACAAATGGAATATGTAAATACACATTAGCTGTATATCAACTGGGGTCTAATACAAATGGAATATGTAAATACACATTAGCTGTATATCAACAGGGGTCTAATACAAATGGAATATGTAAATACACATTAGCTGTATATCATCTGGGGCATAATACAAATGGAATATGTAAATACACATTAGCTGTATCACAACTGGGGCTTAATACAAATGGAATATGTAAATACACATTAGCTGTATATCAACAAGGGCCTAATACAAATGGAATATATAAATACACATTAGCTGTATATCAGCAGGGGCCTAATGCAAATGGAATATGTAACTACACATTACCTGTATATCAACAGGGGCCTAATACAAATGGAATATGTAAATACACATTAGCTGTATAGCAACAGGGGCCTAATGCAAATGAAATATGTAAATACACATTAGCTGTATATCAACAGTGGCCCCAATACAAATGTAATATGTAAATACACATTAGCTGAATAACAACAGGGGCCTAATACAAATGAAATATGTATAAATACACATTAGCTATATATCAAAAGGGTCCTAATGCAAATGGAATATGTAAATACACATTAGTTGTATATCATCTGGGGCATAATACAAATGGAATATGTAAATACACATTAGCTGTATCGCAACTGGGGCTTAATACAAATGGAATATGTAAATACACATTAGCTGTATATCAACAAGGGCCTAATACAAATGGAATATATAAATACACATTAGCTGTATATCAGCAGGGGCCTAATGCAAATGGAATATGTAACTACACATTACCTGTATATCAACAGGGGCCTAATACAAATGGAATATGTAAATACACATTAGCTGTATAGCAACAGGGGCCTAATGCAAATGAAATATGTAAATACACATTAGCTGTATATCAGCAAGGGCCTAATGCAAATGGAATATGTAAATACACATTAGCTGTATATCAGCAGGGGCCTAATGCAAATGGAATATGTAAATACACTTTAGCTGAAAACCGTACCGATACTGAGGTCATTCACCCAAAAATTACCAATACCGAACCTGAAATTTCAATATCGCCCATGTCTAATGGGAGATAACTCTCATGTCTTATGCATTTGGCAAATATCGCTTCGCAAATAAACTAACAAAGTTACTTCATGGATGTCTGACACCAATGAATACATCTAAGATGTTCCAAAAAGTTGGTAACCAATTTATTATTTAACTAATTCTTAATCATTAAAGGTGCACTTACAACTACCGTACGGTTGCTTTGTGGAACGGCTATAAAGTTTATATGTCCTAGCCATAAACCTCACCATAAGTCACTACAGTTAATCTTAGCTATGATTCTTTCATATGGAATGGAGCCCTGGTGGGTTTTAATGTTGTGTGCTTTTAGTCCCCTACTGGTTCAACTTGAGGGGACTACCCGGTATATATGTCCATCTGTCCCACATGTAGTTTTCCGGATGTTTTTTTTTTTTTAAATGCTTTGAGATATTGAGCTGAAATTTTGTGTATTGCTTTATAATGTAGTGTTACAAATAAAGTTTTACGTTCATGGAAATTTATCCATTTTTGACGGAGTTATGGCCCTTGAACTTAGGATATTTAGTTTTCCAGACTTTTGGTTTGCAATGCCTGAAGATATTGAAATGAAATTTTGTATATTTCTTTATCATGTACTGTTACTATTCAGTTTTATCTTTCATGGTGATTTACCCACTTTTCACAAAGGTATGTCCCTTATATTTAGGAGATATGAAAAATTGTTGGGTTCTGTAGGGGACATGTATTGCTTTAGCAATGACTGGCCTTGGTGGAGCAGTGGTTAAGCCATCAGACTAAAGGCTGGTAGTTACAGGGTTCACAGCCCGGTACCAACTCCAACCCAGATCAAGTTCTTAAGGGCTCTACAAAGACCACTACACTCTCTTCTATCTCTCTCTAACCACTAACCAACTAACAACTAACCCACTGTCTTGGACAGACAGCCCAGATAGCTGAGGTGTGTGCCCAGGACAGCGTGGTTGAAGTTGAAATGAAAATGAAATGCTTTAGCAATACTCTCGTAATGCTTGTTCTAGACTGTTGACAGTTTTGGGATTGTTGAGGAGGTTGATGATGATGGTGACCTGAAGGTGAAGGTCGGAGACAAGAAGTGGCTGTTCAGCCCGGTTTGCTGTCGGAATGTGGAGGCTGAATCGTTGACCAAGTCTCAGAACACCGAGGTCGGGAGAATCAACCCAGATCTGAAGGTGAAGAAACCAACGCCAGCTCAAAAATCACCTGAGACGTCAGGAAGAGGTATGAAATTTGAGTGTCGAACAGTTACACCAAAACAGACCTAATAGTAGAATTTGTATGATAGTCTTCCTGAACTGTTGCTGAAATTACAAGAATTATATTGTAATGTACATCGTCTGAAAGACTATTTAAAACAGGGGCTGCAGAATGGGGGTAGAGACCATGGTGGCCATGCGCCCTTGAAAGTCAAAATGTTTTTGGGAAGGTGTGCCTACAATCTGATTAAGTTGAACAAGTATATCTATGGTATAAATTTGGCACAAATTGCTGTTGATGTTACAAGTACCTTTACTTGAGTGATCATATTTAAAACTCAACCCCTGCAATTTCCCATGGCAGTCAGGGATGGCATGGAGATTGCTGTGGAGTTGTTACTTCTCCACGACACGTTTTTGCTTTGGACTATATTCAGGTGGGGTTTTTTCAATGGCCTCGTTTTTTAGCCATGGACATTTTCTTAATTGAAGGGGTTGAAAACTGAATTTCTATTAAGTATTTAAAACTGATTCTAGACGTCAGCGACAACCTTACTGAATTGCTGTTAAGTATTTAAAACTGATTCTAGACGTCGGCGACAACCTTAGTGAATTGCTGTTAAGTATTTAAAACTGATTCTAGATGTCGGCGACAACCTTAGTGAATTGCTGTTAAGTATTTAAAACTGATTCTAGATGTCGGCGACAACCTTACTGAATTGCTGTTAAGTATTTAAAACTGATTCTAGACGTCGGCGACAACCTTAGTGAATTGCTGTTAAGTATTTAAAACTGATTCTAGACGTCGGCGACAACCTTAGTGAATTGCTGTTAAGTATTTAAAACTGATTCTAGATGTCGGCGACAACCTTACTGAATTGCTGTTAAGTATTTAAAACTGATTCTAGACATCGGCGACAACCTTAGTGAATTGCTGTTGATTAAGTTAATTACAATAATTACATCTACATATTTTGCGTGAATTACTGGTGCTGATGGTTTGCGAGTGATTGTATTTACAACTGATTCTAGACGTTGGCGATAACCTTGCTGAATTGCTGCTGAAGTTGCTCACAAAACAGTCAGAAGAGAGTGATTCATCTCCACGTCATCTTATAGAAGCTGCTGCCCAGGCTGACTTGGATGGGGTGACTAAGATACTGAAGGCAAAACCGGATATGGTAAGTCGAGATGGGCATTGCGAGAACTGTTTTATCACACTGTTGAAACTAAACATATGAATCTTGGTAGTCAGACAGGGTCAGCTCTAATATGTTGTTAAATGCAGGGGGTGGGAAGGTAGCCGAGTGGTAAAGTGCTCGGTTAATTCATGGTCGGTCTAGGATCGATCCCCGTTGTTGGGCCCATCGTGCTATTTCTCATTTCAGCCAATGCACGATGACTGGTATATCAAAGGCTGTGGTGTGTGCTATCTGGTCTGTGGGATAATGCATATAAAAGATCCCTTGCTACTAATGGAAAAATGTAGCTGGTTTCCTCTCTAAGACTATATGATAAATGTTTACTAAATGTTTGGTTTGTTGTGTGTTTTTAGGTGAATGAGACTGTTGATGGAATTAATGCCCTGCAGATGGCTTGTTACAAGGGCCACAGCGATATCATCACTTTTCTGCTGAAATCCAATGCAGACGTTAACTTTGCAGATAAAGAAGGCGACACCCCACTTCATTTTGCCATTTCTGAGTAAGTTGCAACTTCTAAAAATTATGTCTTAAGAATTATTTGCTTCAGATTGAACCATGCATAATTGAAAATACATATACATGTAGGAATAAAAATTAGGTAAACTCAGTTCTCATAAATTGATTTTATTACATACCCATTTAATCTTAATATAGTAATGAAGACAATTCTGGCCGTGCAATAAACAAATATGTTATTGAACAGTGAGGCCCTATCACCCATCTTAACACTGAATCATCAAGAAATTATTATATCTGTTTTAGGAAACGTGTAGAAGTTGCGAAAATCCTTGTTCAGAAACAGGCTAAGCTTGACTTAAAGAACAAGAAAGGCTTTACCCCGTGTCATCTCGCTGTGAATAACAACCTTGTTGACGTCGTGGAGACACTCACACTGAAGGGATGTGACGTTAACACTCAGGTGAGAAATGAAAGAAATGTTAGAGTTAACATACTCCATTATAAACTAAATTCATTGACGTTGGTGATGTAGTGGAGACACTCACACTGAAGGGATGTGACGTTAACACTCAGGTGAGAAATGAAAGAAATGTTAGAGTTCACATACTCCATTATAAACTAAATTCATTGACGTTGGTGATGTGTGGAGACACTCACACTGAAGTTGGTGATGTGGTGGAGACACTCCCACTGAAGGGATGTGACGTTAAGACACAGGTGAGAAAGGAACATAAGCATACGAGACGGAGCAGAGTTCACATACTCCATAATAAATTAAATTCAATGATCTTAGTGGCATCGTAGAGTCACTCACACAGAAGGGATGTGACGTTAACACACAGGTGAGAAAGGAAGGAAAGGAACGTTTAATCAGAGTTCAACTACTCAATTATAAACTGAACTGAATGACCTTAGTGGCGTGGTGAAGACGCTCACACAGAAGGGATGTGATGTTAACACTCAGGTGAGAAAGGAACATAAGTGTACGAGATGGGGGGGGGGGGGGGGGGCAACTGCCCCTGCTAGTGCTGGAGCAAATCATCAAATTCGAGCACAAACAATAGAGATATTTGGGCAAATGTGCTAACCTTAAGCCTTTTTAACATGTATTTCCATCACTCTACCTGCAAAATTGGTTGTAATTCATGTAAAAATGTGTAGTGATTTGTTGTCAACCCTATATAGCTCTTTGGTAGTAATGCTAATATTAAAAAATCTTATCCAGATTCAGACATTTTCGTTTAATTTGAGTAAAAACCAGCAAAAATGGGAGCCTATACACCTATGGAAAGGAAAGGAATGTTTAATCAGAGTGCTCCATTATTAACTAAGGGGTAATGAAAAGGCAGATTCAGCTGCCAAGTCTTGCTTTAGATTTGCCTCATGCCAGGGTTAGTGTGCACTATACTGATTAGAAACATAGTATTAACCAGTTTATCTTTTCAACTTGGCAACATGATTGAGACAGTGCGGTTGCAAACAAGCTTTATGCTGTCAAGCCAGTCTTGGGAGAGTGGCAGTCCTCCTATAGGCAGTGCAGGAAAGATGAAATAGTCTTGTGTCGTGCTCGCATTGGTCATACCTTCTTTACCTATTCATTTATCTTGAAGAAGGATCCTTCACCTCACATTTTGGTGGAGTGTACTCATCTAAAAAAAACTAGAAAAGATATATTTGGACAACAAAATGTGATGGAATCATTTCAATTCGGGGCGGGACGTAGTCCAGTGGTAAAGCGTTCACTTGATGTGCGGTCTGTCTGGGATCAATCCCCGTCGGTGGCCCAATTGGGTTATTTCTCGTTCGAGCCAGTGCTTCACAACTGGTGTAATAAAGGATGTGGTATGTACTATCCTGTCTGTGGGTATATATGGTGCATATAAAAGATCCCTTGCTGCTAATCAGAAAGAGTAGCCCATGAAGTGGCAACAGTGGGTTTCCTCCCTCAATATCTTTGTGGTCCTTTACCATATGTCTGATGCCATATAACTGTAAATAAAATGTGTTGAGTGCGTCGTTAAATAAAACATTTCCTTCCTTCCTTCCTTCATTTCGATTCCATCCAGAAATTTTATTGCAATTTCTTCAAGATACTGACTTTTATTCTAAATTTTAATATTACATATTTGTGATATTTGTATTTTTTGCTCAGTTCTTTACACTGTGTTTTTATTTAATTCTTGAATTTTTTATTGATGTTAATCATCACTTTATTTGTTTGCATTTACCATAGTTTGACACCCAACTGGGGTGTCGTTAAACATGTATTCTATTCTATTTCATTATAAACTAAATTCAGTTTACTTACAATAGGCATTTTGGTGACAGATCCAAAGGATTGACTCCAGGAACCCATCACCCCCCAAAAAATAGTCACCTGCCTCTTTTGTCTGCTTAAAAAACCCAGTTCATTGAATAGTCCTTTTCATTAGTATTTCTGCAATCTCTAACAAAATTTGGCAATTTGCTGGTATTTTAGACTATCATAAAGACTATAAAGTACTTAAAATAACCATCATAAATTCTTCACATTTGAATGCTGAAATAACTAGTTCTTTGCAACATCACCTGTCCTCAAACTAGTGCATATTCCCTGAAGGATAGTAGTCTAGTTCAAACAACCCAACAGCCAATGGCCTAAGATTCTTCTAATGCACACCCCTTCCTGTCCCGGTCATGCGATGACTGTAACTTCCTTTTTTTTCCTTCTCTCTTGTGGTTTGGATGTCTTGGGTTTTCGATCCATCTAGTTCAGTATCTGATTTTTTTTATAATAGGATAAGGATGGAGACACACCACTCCATGATGCTTTGTCGAAGGAAGCTATTCCCGAGATATTGCTCAACCTCAAGACAACTAAATTTGATATCTACAACGAAGGTGGATTAACTGCTTTTCACCAGGCAATAATGGAGAACAAGGAAAAGTAAGTATGACACGCACAGATTCATGTGATTGTGATGGGGGTGCCCATTCCTGTAATGAAACTTAATAGATCCCCATTGGTGGGCCCCATTGGACTATTTCTTGCACCAGGCAGTGCATCACGACTGGTATATAGTGGTATGTGTTATCCTGTCTGTGGGATGGGGCATATGAAAGATCTAATGGAAAAGTGTGGCAGGTTTCCTATCTAAGATTACCAAAATTTGAACATCCAATAGCCAATGATTAATAAATATGTGCTCTAATGGTGTTGTTAAACCAGACAAACTTTTTGACAGCTTGGATTATGGTGTGGCATTGTCAATCCATCTGTAAACTTTTCATTTCCGGAGCATATCTTCCTTCATATAGACTCACCAAATTAACCTTGCATGAAAGTACAACTTAGGATGGCGGTGTGTTTTATACTATAACTAGGTCACTGTGACCTACTTTTCATGCACTACTGTACATTAAAGGAACATATCTTCCTTATCAATTCATATAATCATCACCAAACTGCATGCAAATACATCTTGGGATGACAGTGTGTTGTATACCATAACTGTGACCTACTTTTCATGCATTACTACTCATTAAATCCTTGTCAGGACCGTATCTTCTTTATCAATTCATTTAGCAGAGTTGAAGATTAAACTTTTTGGGCAGGATCTCAGTTCAAATAGGATCATTAAACCTTGCATGCCAGAACAGCTTGGGATGGCAGTGTGTTGTATACCATAACTAGGTCACTGTGACCTGCTTTTCATGGGCATGCTATGCACTCCCCACTTCATAGATATAAATCCTGCAGTCACATCTGTATGAGTGGTAGCCAAGACGTTGACAACTTGACCTACATGTACAACCACATTTCATCTTACTTAAGGATTTAACTTGTAATTTATTCTGGGTTTTCCTGAAATTAAATCAGACAAGTTAAAATATATGTCTAGTCTTGCCCTCTTTTGATAATCAATCATCACACGCATACATATATCCAAACACACTGAGAGAGAGAGAGAGAGAGAGAGAATGTGTGTGTGTGAGAGAGAGAGAGAGAGAGAGAGAGAGAATGTGTGTGAGAGAGAGAGAAAGAGAGAATGTGTGTGTGTGTGTTTGGTAGAGAGAGAAAGAGAGAGAATGTGTGTGTTTGTGTGTGTGTTTGGCAGAGAGAGAGAGAGTGAGCGAGCGAGAGAATGTGTGTGTGTGTGTGCGCGCGTGTGCTGGTTTCTTCTTTTTTTCTTGACCAAGTGTTGATAGAACCATGTGTTAGATCCCAAACAGCCATAGTTAAAAATGTGCTGAGGTGTCATTAAGTACTATTTTCCTTCTATTTTAAAATACAGATTTGTGCAACAAATGCTCAAGAAACAGCCTTCCATTATAAAACAGAGAACAATGATAGGGGAGTTCACTCCACTCCACATCGCAGTTGCAAACGGATTTGTATCCCTTGTTAATGTGTTGATCAGTGAGGTAATAACTGTTTTATAATGAGGTAATAACTGTATTATAATGAGGTAATAACTGTTTTATAATGAGTAATAATAACTGTTTTATAATGAGGTAATAATTACAGTTTTATAATGAGGTAATACTTACTGTTTTATAATGAGGTAATAATAACTGTTTTATAATGAGGTAATAATAACTGTTTTATAATGAGGTAATACTTACTGTTTTATAATGAGGTAATAATTTGTTTTGTAATGAGGTAATAATAACTGCTTTATAATGAGGTAATACTTACTGTTTTATAATGAGGTAATAATTACTGTTTTATAATGAGGTAATACTTACTGTTTTATAATGAGGTAATAATAACTGTTTTATAATGAGGTAATAATAACTGTTTTATAATGAGGTAATACTTACTGTTTTATAATGAGGTAATACTTACTGTTTTATAATGAGGCAATAATAACTGTTTTATAATGAGGTAATAATCAGTTTTATAATGAGGTAATAATTACATGTACCTTTTTATAATGAGGTAATAACTGTTTTATAATGAGGTAATAACTTGTTTTGTAATGAGGTAATAATAACTGTTTTATAATGAGGTAATAACTTGTTTTGTAATGAGGTAATAATAACTGTTTTATAATGAGGTAATACTTACTGTTTTATAATGAGGTAATAACTGTTTTATAATGAGGTAATAATAACTGTTTTATAATGAGGTAATAATTACTGTTTTATAAGGAGGTAATAATAACTGTTTTATAATGAGGTAATAATAACTGTTTTATAATGAGGTAATAATAACTATTATAATGAGGTAATAATAACTGTTTTATAATGAGGTAATAACTGTTTTATAATGAGGTAATAATAACTGTTTTATAATGAGTAATAATAACTGTTTTATAATGAGGTAATAATAACTGTTTTATAATGAGGTAATAATAACTGTTTTATAATGAGGTAATAATAACTGTTATAATGAGGTAATACTTACTGTTTTATAATGAAGTAATAATAACTGTTATAATGAGGTAATAATTACTGTTTTATAATGAGGTAATAATAACTGTTTTATAATGAGGTAATAATAACTGTTTTATAATGAGGTAATAATAACTGTTATAATGAGGTAATAATAACTGTTTTATAATGAGGTAATAATAACTGTTTTATAAGGAGGTAATACTTACTGTTTTATAATGAGGTAATAATAACTGTTTTATAAGGAGGTAATAATTACAGTTTTATAATGAGGTAATACTTACTGTTTTATAATGAGGTAATACTTACTGTTTTGTAATGAGGTAATAATAACTGTTTTATAATGAGGTAATACTTACTGTTTTGTAATGAGGTAATAACTGTTTTATAATGAGGTAATACTTACTGTTTTATAATGAGGTAATAATAACTGTTTTATAAGGAGGTAATAATTACAGTTTTATAATGAGGTAATACTTACTGTTTTATAATGAGGTAATACTTACTGTTTTGTAATGAGGTAATAATAACTGTTTTATAATGAGGTAATACTTACTGTTTTATAATGAGGTAATAACTGTTTTATAATGAGGTAATAATAACTATTTTATAAGGAGGTAATAATTACTGTTTTATAATGAGGTAATAATTACTGTTTTATAATGAGGTAATAATGTTTTATAATGAGGTAATACTTACTAATAATGAGGTAATAATTACTGTTTATAATGAGGTAATACTTACTGTTTTGTAATGAGGTAATAATAACTGTTTTATAATGAGGTAATACTTACTGTTTTATAATGAGGTAATAATAACTGTTTTATAATGAGGTAATACTTACTGTTTTATAATGAGGTAATAACTGTTTTATAATGAGGTAATAATAACTATTTTATAAGGAGGTAATACTGTTTACTGTTTTATAATGAGGTAATAATAACTGTTTTATAAGGAGGTAATAATTACAGTTTTATAATTAGGTAATACTTACTGTTTATAATGAGGTAATACTTACTGTTTTGTAATGAGGTAATAATAACTGTTTTATAATGAGGTAATACTTACTGTTTTATAATGAGGTAATAACTGTTTTATAATGAGGTAATAATAACTATTTTATAAGGAGGTAATACTTACTGTTTTATAATGAGGTAATAATAACTGTTTTATAAGGAGGTAATAATTACAGTTTTATAATTAGGTAATACTTACTGTTTATAATGAGGTAATACTTACTGTTTTGTAATGAGGTAATAATAACTGTTTTATAATGAGGTAATACTTACTGTTTTATAATGAGGTAATAACTGTTTTATAATGAGGTAATAATAACTGTTTTATAAGGAGGTAATACTTACTGTTTTATAATGAGGTAATAATAACTGTTTTATAAGGAGGTAATAATTACAGTTTTATAATGAGGTAATACTTACTGTTTTATAATGAGGTAATACTTACTGTTTTGTAATGAGGTAATAATAACTGTTTTATAATGAGGTAATACTTACTGTTTTATAATGAGGTAATAACTGTTTTATATTGAGGTAATAATAACTGTTTTATAAGGAGGTAATACTTACTGTTTTATAATGAGGTAATAATAACTGTTTTATAATGAGGTAATAATAACTGTTTTATAATGAGGTAATAATAACTGTATTATAATGAGGTAATAACTGTTTTATAATGAGTAATAATAACTGTTATAATGAGGTAATAATTACAGTTTTATAATGAGGTAATAACTTTTATAATGAGGTAATAATAACTGTTTTGTAATGAGGTAATAATAACTGTTTTATAATGAGGTAATACTTACTGTTTTATAATGAGGTAATAATAACTGTATTATAATGAGGTAATAACTGTTTTATAATGAGGTAATAACTGTTTTATAATGAGGTAATAACTTGTTTTATAATGAGGTAATAACTGTTATATTGCATCATGTTTCCGGATGTGGATCAATAATTCGATGCATAGGTTGTGTTTTCCCTGAGAAATTTGGCAAGGCATGGTAGACTAAACATCTTTGGAGCATTTTCACCATTTTCAGGGCACAAAAGGCAATTTAATTAATGTCCTTGCTCATTAAGGCAAGATGGTAATAGACTACTGAGACATGGTGCTAAAGCAAACTTGGGAAAACACTAGGTCAGATTTGCTTATAAAAATATTTGTTAAAAAGTCAAATTTGTATCCTTACATGTACATACAAAAATGTCTTAAGGTTAATTTTGGCAATTTTGTGCTTACCATTAGTAGTTAAATCAGACCATACAGAATGTTGGATGGGGGGAGCTAGACCAAAGGCATTTTATAGCTACTGGGTGATATTTGTAGCTACAGCTTGCTATATTACAAATATAGTGGAATCCACTTAATTGCATATATCAGTTTATAGAATAAATCGGTTATTTGCATATTATATTGCTGCACAGAATTACATTAAAACAGTATAAATTATATTATCCAATTGAATGGCCTTCTGAGTGAAAAGTTTGAAAATTGTCCAAAGTTCTTTAATATTTGGCCAGAATCAGTTATAGGATTTTGGTGCCTGTAGCTTCCTCCATGGCTATACCTATTATGACTGGTTACTATCATTTCAAGTAGAAATTCTGATAGGAAAATTGTGTGTTGTTAATTGTGGAATTCAAATAATAAAGCTTAAATTTTATTTTGATCAAACATTTTCAAAGAAAGTTAAATGTGATATATCATAGGGCAGGGATCTGTTTTTCTAAAGCTTCCTACCACTGATTAATATTTTAGATAGAAATCCTGACAAGAAAACTGTGTGTTGATGATTTAAGAGTTTGAAAAGTAAACTTGCATTTTTATAAAACATTTTGAAAATGGAAAACACAATGAGTTCCTTAACTCCATAGCTATGCCACTGAGTTATTTCAAATATACATACTGACTAGAAAACTGTTTTGATGTTTGTAGAATTTGAAGAGTAAAGTTTTTATAAGTATAAAATGTTTTCAGGGAAAAGCCGATGTGAATGCACGAGACGGCTCCATGAAGATTCCACTTCACTTGGCTGTAATGAAGAGATCTATGCCGCTGGTCGACATTCTTCTCTTTGCAAGTTAGTTCCTTCACTGCTTATAGAGCATCAATATTGTCTACCCACCTTTTTAGCTCCACTATGACGTTTGATGGTTGGGACTTTTCTAATACCAATTTGTTCGGCATCCGTCTATCAACTGGTCCTTTGAAGTCTGTCTTCTCCTACAATTTTGATTGTTGAATTTGGTACAATGATCCTCTGGAGCACCCTTTAGAAACTAATAGAGACTATCTTCATCTAGAATTTTGATCAAATAGTTGTGAAATTTAATATTGTGATTCTCTGGGGCAATCTTCACAAACTAATAGAGATATATTTAAGAATTGAATTTTTTTTTTATTAAGTTTTAAACATTTTAATAAAAATTTAACATGACACAATTAAAAATTAAATGGCAGAGCTCTATAGGCTGATAGGCCTCTTATATCATCTTTTACTAACTTAATGCAACATAGAGGTTAACTGACTCATTGTTTTTCAGTTTCAGTTGGTAACTTCAACTGTGGTGTCTGTAGCAAAATGTACTGTAATTTTTTATGTATTGCATGTGACCTATACACCTAAACACCTAAATATACCTCCCTTGCTGACCGACTATCTGATAATGTGAGCTATATGACTGTTTCTATTTTCCAGGATTAGCAAACACGCAGACAATACAAAATGTTTGTTTCAAACAGACGGTATAATAAAACAAAATCAAGTAAATGACAGTACATCAATATTTATTTTAAAAGCACCCATGCATATTCGAATATGTTATAGTGGAATTTCAGTCAAAACAAGTCATTAGCAGTCAGCTTATACGATACATGCATGTAAACAACTTTCATGGTGGGTCCACTAGGAAAGGGCTTTTCCACTAAGTTATATTTCACTCCTTGTGAGATGATTAAAAAATTGATTGTTTTATTCTGTAGAATCAAATATAAAATGCTAAATACACTGATTAAAACATTGATTGTTTTATTCTGTCTAATCCAATTATAAAATGCTAAAGACACTGATTAAAACATTGATTGTTTTATTCTGTCTAATCCAAATATAAAATGTTAAAAACACTGATTAAAACATTGATTGTTTTATTCTGTCTAATCCAAATATAAAATACTAAAGACACTGATTAAAACACTGATTGTTTTATTCTGTCTAATCCAATTATAAAATGCTAAAGACACTGATTAAAACAGTGATTGTTTTATTCTGTCTAATCCAAATATAAAATGCTAAAGACACTGATTAAAACAGTGATTGTTTTATTCTGTCTAATCCAAATATAAAATGTTAAAGACACTGATTAAAACATGGATTGTTTTATTCTGTCTAATCCAAATATAAAATGCTAAAGACACTGATTAAAACATGGATTGTTTTATTCTGTCTAATCCAAATATAAAATGATAAAGACACTGAATAAAACATGGATTGTTTTATTCTGTCTAATCCAATATAAACGCTGAAGACACTGATTAAAACATGGATTGTTTTATTCCCTTGCTGCTAATCGAAAAGAGTAGCCCATAAAGTGGCGACAGCGGGTTTCCTCCCTCAATATCTGTGTGGTCCTTAACCATATGTCCGACGCCATATAACCATCAATAAAATGTGTTGAGCACGTCGTTAAATAAACAATTTCCTTCCGTCCTTCCAATATAAATGCTAAAGACACTGATTAAAAAATTGATTATTTTATTCTGTAGAATCTGATATAAATGCTAAAGACACTGACGGGAATACTCCTTCTCACCTGGTCCAGATGAAAGCTTCATTAGCAACAGCCGTAAGTGGTTTTTAACTTGACAAAGTACATGTATAAATCTTCTCATGCATGCAGTCATTAAACAGTTACGATAGTTTTCTAGAAAGGTGTTGTAACATACAAAAGTGCACCAAGAATACTCCAGTGTTAACTAGCATGTGTGATAGAGAATTAATATGTTTTGACATGTATTCCATAAAGTTTATGTTAGCTTTACATATTTAACATATTAGCATTTAGCCACATTTACCATTATTAAGTTTACCTGTAAAATGCAGGAAATTACATTTTAGATCATCAAATTTTCACAATTTTTGGCAGCACCATGCCATGAACCCCTCTAGTATTGAAACCAGATTCAAACCAAACGTTTTTGTACAAAGTCATAAATAGTACTTTGATTGTTTGTTTTTAATATTCGTAATATTTGCGATTGTAAATGTAACAAATTATTTGATTGGATGATATGATCAGTTGTTTAGTTTATATAATTATTTAAATTGATCCAACAATTTGGCGCATTGTATTCCACATATTCTCTTGCATACAACTGCTATACATTGTGAAAAATGCATTAATAAGTGATGCAGGAAAATGCATTTTAAGATATCTATTTAAAAAAAATCCTTGGAGAGCATGCCCCAAGTTCCCCCAAGAAAATGAAATACATTGATCATTCCCTCGATGTCAATCAGTCAGCCCCCAAAATGTCCACTTACATTCGCCATGCTTGCGTTTTATGTCAGATCATATCTACAGGTCTTAGCCCCCTCCTCACCCCCTTTGAAAAATTCCTGCAGATGCCCAAACTACAACCTCACCGGAATGTTAATCAAAAGAGTTCAGGGATATAAATTAAAAGCTAAAGCTCATGACAGTTGAAAATCATTTCATTCAAGACATAAACATGAAACAGAATGGAATTGACAGGTGATCTTTATAGGTGGGACATAGCCCAGTGGTACAGCGCTCGCTCGATGCGCAATCAGTGTGAGATCGATTCCCGCTGGTGGGCTCATTGGGTTATTTCTCGTTCCAGCCAGTGCACCACGACTGGTATTTCAAAGGTCGTGACATGTACTACCCTGTCTGTGGGATGGTGCATATAAAAGAACCTTTGCTGTTTATCGAAAAAAGTAGCCCATGAACTGGTGACAGTGGGTTTCCTCTCTCAATATCTGTGTGGTCCTTGACCATATGTCTGATGCCATATAAAAGTAAATAAAATGTGTTGAGTGCGTCGTTAAATAAAACATTTCCTTCCTTCCTTATAGCCATGTTTGTCTAAGAGACTAGCGTTGGGAATCAATTGAAATGTCATTATTATCAATCATTGGTTATAATCGGTTTTCACCAACCGATCAACTTTCGATTACACAATCGGTTAGAAGTGTATGAACATCAGAAGGATTTCAATTATAATGACCATGCACTTACTGTCATGTGCACCATACAAATGGCTAATATTATATTTACCTGTATTAACCAGATGCAGATGCAGGATTTCTGAAAGGGAGGGGGTCCAAATGTAATATTTTTATTATTTAATAATTTAGAACAGTTAATATCATCATGTTTCCCCTTAAAGGTTATGGTCGGTTTTCAAAAAGGGGGTGGGTCCGGACTCCTGGACCACCACCCCCCTGGATCTGCTACTGATTAACTATTTATTTTTTTTTTTTTATGTACACATAAAAACAACCCCAAACCCCATCATATTTACATCAGTTCTATTATCTTAAATGAAGGAACAATTACAGTTAACATTTTCCAACACAATCAATTATGGATTTTTATAATCGATCATCACATCAGTAGAAAGTTAAAGGGACAGACCCTAGTTTCAGCCCATGCACACTAAGTTTAGTTAATCTACAATCCTGTAACACATTTGGATAAAGTTACAATTGCATAAAACATAAGTTTGTGACTTGAAAATGATAAAATACCCTCAGACGCACGTGCGTTTTTAAAAATATGAGAAATGAATTTTGTGATATTAAAAACACCATGATGACCAAACACACTTCAAATGTACAGGAATTGATAATCTAAACCATAAACTCTAAGTAAAGTATGATTTTAGTTGTCAAAAACAACTCTAATAGTAAAAAATATTCCTTAGTGTTTAAAAACTAGGGGATGTCCCTTTAAAAGTTTGTTTTGTTTAACATTGGCTATTGGATGTCAAACATTTGGTAATTTTGACATATAGTCTTAAAGAGGAAACCCGCTACATGTTTCCATAAGTTGCAAGGTATCTTTTATATGCACCATCCCACAGACAGGATAGCACATATCACGGTCTTTGATATATCAGTTGTGGTGCACTGGCTGGAACGAGATCGCGTCAATGTAGAGCCAAACCAATCAATTATCAATTATAATTGATCACTGGAACATCATTATAAGAGAGTCTATTCTATTCCAGACAACAATATCGGCAACACAGTCGCTGATGGCAGTGGATGACGATGCTCCAATCGACATCCCCTACATGCTGGCACAGCACGGCCCTGATCTCAGCATCAAGAACAAACAAGGCCAGACTCCGACAGACCTTGTCTCAAACAAAGGCTATGCTAAACTGCTCATCAAGTAAGTCACTTATCATAGATAAAACAAACAGTGACAATGCTAAACTGTTCATCAAATAAGTCACTTACCATAGATAAAACAAACAGGGACAAACTGCAATAGACCTTGTCTCAAATAAAGACTATGCTAAACTGTTCATCAAATAAGTCACTTACCATAGATAAAACAAACAGGGACAAACTCCGATAGACCTTGTCTCAAACAAAGACTATGCTAAACTGCTCATCAAATAAGTCACTTACCATAGATAAAACAAACAGGGACAAACTCCAATAGACCTTGTCTTAAACAAAGACTATGCTAAAGTGCTCATCAACTAAGTCTCTTATAGATAAAACAAACATGCCCAGACTCCGATAGACCTTGTCTTAAACAAAGACCATGCTAAACTGTTCATCAAATAAGTCATTTACCATAGATAAAACAAACAGGGACAAACTGCAATAGACCTTGTCTCAAACAAAGACTATGCTAAACTGTTCATCAAATAAGTCACTTACCATAGATAAAACAAACAGGGACAAACTCCGATAGACCTTGTCTCAAACAAAGACTATGCTAAACTGCTCATCAAATAAGTCATTTACCATAGATAAAACAAACAGGGACAAACTGCAATAGACCTTGTCTTAAACAAAGACTATGCTAAACTGCTCATCAACTAAGTCTCTTATAGATAAAACAAACATGCCCAGACTCCGATAGACCTTGTCTTAAACAAAGACCATGTTAAACTGCTCATCAGGTAAGTCACTTACCATAGATAAAACAAACAAGGCCAAACTCTGATAGACCTCGTCTCAAACAAAGACTATGTTAAACTGCTCATCAGGTAAGTCACTTACCATAGATAAAACAAACATGGCCAGACTCCGATAGACCTCGTCTCAAACAAAGACTATGCTAAACTGCTCATCAAATAAGTCGTAAAACCATAGCATGAAGAACAAACATGGCCAGACTCCGACAGACCTCGTCTCAAACAAAGACTATGCTAAACTGCTCATCAAGTAAGTCGTAGCATCCAGAACAAACAGGGCCAGACCCAATAGACCTTGTCTTCAACAAAGACTATACTAAACTGCTCATCAAGTAAGTCGTAAAACCGTAGCATGAAGAACAAACAGGGCCAGACCCAATAGACCTTGTCTTCAACAAAGACTATTCTAAACTGCTCATCAAGTAAGTCGTAGCATCCAGAACAAACAGGGCCAGACCCAATAGACCTTGTCTTCAACAAAGACAATACTAAACTGCTCATCAAGTAAGTCGTAAAACCGTAGCATGAAGAACAAACAGGGCCAGACCCAATAGACCTTGTCTTCAACAAAGACTATACTAAACTGCTCATCAAGTAAGTCATAAAACCGTAGCATGAAGAACAAACAGGGCCAGACTCCAATAGACCTAGTCTTAAACAAAGACTATGCTAAACTGCTCATCAAGTAAGTCACTCATCATAGACACTGTACCAGGCAACAAAGATAGGCTATATCCAGCCTATAATAACCGGGGTGGATAATGGTGGGGGTGATTAGGGTGAAAAGAAAAATAATCTGGGCATAGTAATAAAGATTTTCTCAGAGGGTAACTGTCACCCCTCACTAAGTATAGTCCTGCAGATTTGTGTTTTCAAATATCCAGTTTAACAACTGGATTAGCTAGCCCCATCCCCAAGGACAAACCAAGTTAGACAACCGGATTAGCTAGCCCTGGCCATCCCCAAGGACAAACCAAACCAAGTCAGACAACCGGATTAGCTAGCCCCATCCCCAAGGACAAACCAAACCAAGTCGGATAACTGGATTAGCTAGCCCCATCCCCCAAGGTCAAACCAAGTCAGACAACCGGATTAGCTAGCCCCATCCCCAAGGACAAACCAAGTCAGACAACCAGATTGGCTAGCCCCATCCCCAAGGAAAAACCAAGTTAGACAACTGGATTAGCTAGCCCCATTCACAAGGACAAACCAAGTTAGACAACCTTGCTCAGTTACATCAGCTAAAATTTTAACATATATTTTTAGAATTGCAAATGCATCAAAAAAGACTGCAACAACCCCAAAGACTACCACAGCAGAAGCTAACGCCAGCAATGAACAAGGCCCTCCGAAGTACTGGTTGTCGATGGATAATAAAACATTGATGAAAGTGTTGATGGAGCCCACAGAACCGCTGACAAAAGAGGAACACAAGAAAGTGACGCAGGCTTTCAATCGTACGCTCATCAACAAGTCCATTGTAAAGATTGAACGAATACAGAACCTGGATAAATGGGAACAGTTCGCAGTGTAAGTGCAACTAGTCCTCTGATAATGGAACAAACACAATAATTCTGCAGGGGCAGAAGGTGGTAAATCACTCACCTGATGTGTGGTAATGGTGCAAGACTTCAGACAAGGGACATAACTAACCTTGCATCCTTTGTCAGTAAATACTGTATTTTATAATTATTTTTAAAAACCTCTTGTTTTTACTAAAAACAATTTGTTGAAACGAAAGGAGATAAAATTTGAACTAAAAGCAGAAGATTTATTGCCATTAGAATTTACTATCAATTTTTTTATTCATAATGTGTTCATGTCTTTAGGTCCGACTACTAAAAATATATTACACTGCTCAGAAACTATGATAAAAATCATAATATCTCATTGAGCAATTATTATACATTGGTGTAATGAGCTACGGGGAATTATGAATTATCTGTTGGAGTGAATGAATGTTGTAAACTAGAGCCTTTGGTGAGGGTTTTACAACATACATTCATGAGGGATGGATAATTTGTAACTCCTTTTAGCAAGTTATTTTATTCTCTTTATTACCCATTGTCAATTTTAACTAATTTTTAATGTAAACATTTCTTTGCAGTCTACAACAAAGCCATCAGTCATTACGTCACATAATCTTACACGCATTTTTGAACCCATATGGGTAATAATTTGTTATATAATGCAGTAAGAAGAGGACCATGGAACAAAAGTATGGCAAGGCTTAGCTAATGAACAGGTGTTGTTCCATGCCTGGTATAGATATGTCATATGTTGTTATTGCAGTAAGAAGAAGACCATGGAACGAAAGTATGGCAAGGCTTAGCTAACGAACAGCTGTTGTTTCATGCCTGGTATAGATATGTCATATGTTGTTATTGCAGTAAGAAGAGGATCATGGAACAAAAGTATGGCTGAGGCTTAGCTAACGAACAGGTGTTGTTCCATGCCTGATATAGATATGTCATATGTTGTTATTGCAGTAAGAAGAAGACCATGGAACGAAAGTATGGCCGAGGCTTAGCTAACGAACTTATGCTGGTAACGAAGTAAGAAGAAGACAGGAACGAAAGTATGTTGCTTCTTGTTCCATGCCTGGTATAGATATGTCATATGTTGTTATTGCAGTAAGAAGAGGATCATGGAACAAAAGTATGGCTGAGGCTTAGCTAACGAACAGGTGTTGTTCCATGCCTGGTATAGATATGTCATATGTTGTTATTGCAGTAAGAAGAAGACCATGGAACGAAAGTATGGCCGAGGCTTAGCTAACGAACAGCTGTTGTTCCATGGTACAAAGGCGGACGTGGTGGATCGGATCGTGGCTCAAGGCATTGACTTCCGGCTTGTGGAGCGTGCACTGTATGGAGATGGGGCATACTTCGCTTCAGAATCCAAGATATCTGATTACTACACCCATCCGGATGGTAACGGTCACAGGTAGGTGATCAACAGGGATCAAAATAAATCGAGAACGGTTGTTCAGGTTACCAGGAGATTAATTAATTACCACATGTCAAGAATAATAAAAACAATATTTCGTTCTCCACTAATGTTTTGAAGAAAAACGCCACAACATAAATTACTGTCGCTTGCATGTTGTTTAAATATACATCACACACTCACAAGTATTTGTACAACAAGATTATAAGTTGCATGTGGTTGGCTATCATTTTGTTAAGTAACGTGTCTGTCTTCTGATTATTGAAACTTTTAATTAATTGAAGTATTAAAAAGGTTAATGAAGGAAATGTTTTATTTAATGACGCATTCAACACATTTTAGAAAAAAGGTGAATAATAATAATAATAATAATAATAATAATAATAAATTCTTTATTTAGTGAGGGTAACACAGTTAGAAAAAGCTAATCTTCCCCGAGGCCCTCAGGTACAAACAATACAGAATTACAATGCATACATTTATGAACAAATAGAAAATACATATATGGCAATAAACATATGTACAAATGATATTATTTTAGAAAATATTTCTTGAGTCTATATTTAAAAACAGCAGTATTTGGCGATGATCGGATAGCTTTAGGTAATTTATTTCCAAAGTACTGGTCCAGAGTAACTGAAAGCATGTTTAAATAAAGACATTTTAGGTTTTGGAATTAATAGATTTTTATCCTCTACATTTCGAAGGTTGTAGGGATTGTTTTCTCCAACATATATTAATAAGTTTGAAAGATAGTTTGGGGCTTCATTGTATAGACATTTATAAATTTGTAAACATTTGTGATAGTGGATTCGTGTTTCCATTGTCATCCATTTTAACTGTTTAAATAGTGGGGCAGATGGAGTAATAGGATCTACATCTAATATCATCCTTGCAGCTCTCTTTTGCAGTTTTAGTAAACGTTCTAATCCATCCTGATTACAGTTTCACCAAATTACACAGCAGTAATTGATGAGTGGTAAAATATACCCATTGTAGAAAAGCTTTCTTGCATCTAAATTTAAATACCTAATGATTTTTGATAACAGATACAGACGTTTAGAGATCAGGGAACACACGTTTAACCTGATTTATCCATTTAAAATTATTATCAACTTTAATTCTTAAAAGTTTTTCGTATTCAGTGTGTTGCAGACGTTCTGAATTTATTATAAGAGAAATATCATTTTGGATTGTAACTTTTTGTCTTCTTCCTATAGTCATATATTTGGTCTTTTTTGTGTTTATGAACATTTTATTATAGGAACACAATTTTTCTACACTATTCAGATCTTGCTCTAGTTTATCTTGAATTTGAGTAACAGTTTTCCCTGACATGAACATTGTTGAATCATCTGCATACATACTTGTGGTACAATGTTCAGTGTATAGTGGAAGATCATTTATGTACAGTATAAAGAGAAAAGGTCTTAGTATGGAACCCTGTGGAACACTATAAATAATGGATTTAGGTTCTGATGTTGCCATTCCTATAGTGACTTGCTGTGTCCTGTTAGTTAAATAAGATTGGAACAAGTTAAGAGAATTCCCTTTGCAGCCATAAATGTTTAACTTTTGAATCAGAATTGAATGGTCCACAACATCAAAAGCTTTTTTGAAATCAAGACATATGACTCCATTTAGATTTCCTTCATTCATTTCATGTAACCATTTATCAGTTATATCAATAAGTGCTGTTTGGCATGAGTGTTTTGGTCTAAAACCTGATTGAGATGAGTGTAAAAGGTTAAATTTTGTTAAGTAATCATAAAATTGCATGGAGATATGTTTTTCTATTAATTTGGACAGCGTTGGCAATACAGATATTGGCCTATAATTTGTAGCTTCAGTTTTGTCACCAGACTTGAAAATTGGAGTAACTTTAGCATTTTTAAAACATTGTGGATAAATACCACTGTCTATTATTTTGTTAAAAATAAATGTTAACGAAGAAGCAATTGCCAAGGCACCTAACTTAAGTATTCGTGGACCTAAGTTGTTATCTCCGGATGATTTATTGACATTTAAGATCTTAAGCTCATTATAAAGATAATTTATTTGTACAGGAGCCATCTTAAACTTTTCCTCATTTGGGAGTCTCTCTTTTACAAAACGTTCCACTTTCTCGAGATTTGGCATATCATATCCAGAATTAGTTCTCAAATTTTCAATACAAGAAGTAAAGAAGTCATTAAATTTGTTTGCTATGTCGGTCTTATCCTTAAGTGTTGTTCCATTGTCAGATTTCAGCTCTGCTGGACTTGATACATGTAAAGGATTTAGCTCATGGATACATTTCCATAATGATTTTGGATCCCTAGAGTCATTCACCACAGCAGAATAGTAGTTTTGTTTGGCTTTGTCTGTAATTTGTTTAGTTTTGTTCCTCCACACCTTATATTCATCCCACATACATAGCTTGTGATATCTGTCTCGTAACTGTCTGGCTTGTGTTATTTCACAGGAATACCAACCTGGCTGCTCTTTCCTCTTGACTCGATTTGTAACTAAAGGGGCATGCTTGTCTAATACATTGTTGAAAATTTTGTACCATAATTTTAAGCTGGATGTCAAAATAACTGGTCAGTACTCATTTACTTTTATCTATGAGCTTTCAGTAGAACTTTTGAATCACAAACCTTATTTTAGTTGATGTTTAAAACACAGAACCTAATTTTAGTGAAACGTTTGAATCACAGAACTTTATTTCAAGTAGAACTTTTGAAACACAGAACCTTATTATAGTGAAACTTTTAAAACATGATAATTTTACTGTTCACTTCTTGTAGCTTTATGTTCATGGTTTCCTCCCTCAATGTCTGTGTGGTCCTGAATATATCATAGAGTACTCATAAAACAGTAGTCAGTGTTACCCTGAATATGTCATAGAGTACTCATAAAACAGTAGTCAGTGTTACCTGAATATATCATAGAGTACTCGTAAAACAGTAGTCTTACCCTGAATATATCATAGAGTACTCATAAAACAGTAGTCACCCTGAATATATACCTCATGAATATCAGTCATATCATCATAGAGTACTCATAAAATATATCAGTAGTAAAACAGTTTACCCTGAACCCTGAATATGTCATAGAGTACTCATAAAACAGTAGTCAGTGTTACCCTGAATATATCATAGAGTACTCATAAAACAGTAGTCAGTGTTACCCTGAATATGTCATAGAGTACTCATAAAACAGTAGTCAGTGTTACCTGAATATGTCATAGAGTACTCATAAAACAGTAGTCAGTGTTACCCTGAATATGTCATAGAGTACTCATAAAACAGTAGTCAGTGTTACCCTGAATATGTCATAGAGTACTCATAAAACAGTAGTCAGTGTTACCCTGAATATGTCATAGAGTACTCATAAAACAGTAGTCAGTGTTACCCTGAATATGTCATAGAGTACTCATAAAACAGTAGTCAGTGTTACCCTGAATATATCATAGAGTACTCATAAAACAGTAGTCTTACCCTGAATATATCATAGAGTACTCATAAAACAGTAGTCAGTGTTACCCTGAATATATCATAGAGTACTCACCCTAAAACATAGAGTAGTAAAACAGTAGTCAGTTACCCTGAATATATCATAGAGTACTCATAAAACAGTAGTGTTACCCTGAATATGTCATAGAGTACTCATAAAACAGTAGTCAGTGTTACCCTGAATATGTCATAGAGTACTCATAAAACAGTACTCAAAACAGTAGTCAGTGTTACCCTGAATATGTCATAGAGTACTCATAAAACAGTAGTCAGTGTTACCCTGAATATATCATAGAGTACTCATAAAACAGTAGTCAGTGTTACCCTGAATATATCATAGAGTACTCATAAAACAGTAGTCAGTGTTACCCTGAATATATCATAGAGTACTCATAAAACAGTAGTCAGTGTTACCCTGAATATGTCATAGAGTACTCATAAAACAGTAGTCAGTGTTACCCTGAATATGTCATAGAGTACTCATAAAACAGTAGTCAGTGTTACCCAGAATATGTCATAGAGTACTCATAAAACAGTAGTCAGTGTTACCCTGAATATGTCATAGAGTACTCATAAAACAGTAGTGTTACCCTGAATATATCATAGAGTACTCATAAAACAGTAGTATATCATATATCATAGAGTACTCATAAAACAGTAGTCAGTGTTACCCTGAATATATCATAGAGTACTCATAAAACAGTAGTCAGTGTTACCCTGAATATATCATAGAGTACTCATAAAACAGTAGTCATAGAGTTACCCTGAATATGTCATAGAGTACTCATAAAACAGTAGTCAGTGTTACCCTGAATATATCATAGAGTACTCATAAAACAGTAGTCTCATATGTCATAGAGTACTCATAAAACAGTAGTCAGTGTTACCCTGAATATGTCATAGAGTACTCATAAAACAGTAGTCAGTGTTACCCTGAATATATCATAGAGTACTCATAAAACAGTAGTCAGTGTTACCCTGAATATATCATAGAGTACTCATACTCATAAAACAGTAGTCAGTGTTACCCTGAATATATCATAGAGTACTCATAAAACAGTAGTCAGTGTTACCCTGAATATCATAGAGTACTCATAAAACAGTAGTCAGTACTCAATAAAGTACTCATAAAACAGTAGTGTTACCCTGAATATGTCATAGAGTACTCATAAAACAGTAGTCAGTGTTACCCTGAATATGTCATAGAGTACTCATAAAACAGTAGTCAGTGTTACCCTGAATATGTCATAGAGTACTCATAAAACAGTAGTCAGTGTTACCCTGAATATGTCATAGAGTACTCATAAAACAGTAGTCAGTGTTACCCTGAATATATCATAGAGTACTCATAAAACAGTAGTCAGTGTTACCCTGAATATGTCATAGAGTACTCATAAAACAGTAGTCAGTGTTACCCTGAATATATCATAGAGTACTCATAAAACAGTAGTCTTACCCTGAATATATCATAGAGTACTCATAAAACAGTAGTCAGTGTTACCCTGAATATATCATAGAGTACTCATAAAACAGTAGTCAGTGTTACCCTGAATATATCATAGAGTACTCATAAAACAGTAGTCAGTGTTACCCTGAATATATCATAGAGTACTCATAAAACAGTAGTCAGTGTTACCCTGAATATGTCATAGAGTACTCATAAAACAGTAGTCAGTGTT